>NC_072738.1:25653537-25858251 GCF_026930045.1 Uloborus diversus
GAACCTCTTCCCGCAGGAATTTTCTTGTGCGTGCGGAAAACAGTAAGCTTACGCTTTCCGTCGTAAAATCAATGATAAATAAGCTCAAAAGGTTCTGGAACAACGTCTTACTTGTAGATGAAAATAAATTCAACATTTTGGGTTAAATTGTTGTATAATTGTAAATGGAAGAAAAAAAATGAGGAATTTAATCTTAAGAACTTAGTTGTATCAGTTAATCAGGTCCGTGAATGTGTTCTTGTGTGAGGGTGCATCTCAGCATCAGGACTTGGAAATTTGGAATTTTTTGATGAAATAATGAATTATGCTGTTCATTTGAATATTTTAAAAAACAATTTTAAACTATTAGCCCAAAATTTGGTAATCGGAAACAACTTTGTTTTTTATCAGTATAACGATAAGAAGCACACGTTCGCGTTTGGTGCCTCAAAACTTGTCCTTAAGCTTAGAAATATCGCCTCAATCGCCAGATTTAAACTTAATGGAACATATTTGGAGATATCTATTGGCCACATTACGAAAATACACCACTGAAACAAAAAACGAACTAGAAACAGTAAGACTCGTAGTGCGGCTGAACACTTACTCAGAAATTGCAAAAAAAAAAAAAAAGAAGGA
Source organism: Uloborus diversus (assembly GCF_026930045.1). NCBI lineage: Eukaryota > Metazoa > Arthropoda > Arachnida > Araneae > Uloboridae > Uloborus > Uloborus diversus. Next base: position 25,654,156 of record NC_072738.1, read on the forward strand.
AAAAACAATGAAATCTATTCCCAGACGCTTAAAAGCTGTTGTTGTTACTGCATGATATTCTACTAAATAATAACTTAGTAAAAAGTTAGATTATTTACTAATTTTTTGACATTTTTTCAAAGTGTACGAAGACTTTGTGAGATAAAATTTCCGGCACTTTTTGGTTTTTGATTTTTAAAAAATTAAGTTTTAATGTTTTATTAAAAATTTTCATGTAGTTTTGTTAAAAAGAGATCATAGATCTTATAATAAAATACCTATTTCGAAATATTGATTCTAACCAATGGATAAGGGCCTATTTCACTGAAAGTCGTAGGTGTACGAACACTTTTGGGAGCCACTGTATTCATTTATTTTACTGTAATCAAGAAATAACAGTTGAATTGATTATTCATATTGTCGATCTGTTTTAATTTTCTTATCAGCATTTTCGTTCTTATAGTGTTTGAGAAAAGTTTGTAGAATATCCAGTGGAAGTGGAGGTAGCTGGTGTTTAGGAGGTATCCTCCTCATGGACGCTTCCTTTAGGAGGCGTCCATGTTAACTCATCATCATCATCATTATATAAATGCTTTTATTTTAAAAAAATACCTTTTAATTTCTGCATTGAATTGGGAATGACTTATCAAAAATACTAGACTCTGAAAATAGAGCGAAATGAAAAGAGACATTCATTCAAAACAAAATATCCCCCGTTTTTTTATTCCACAAAGATTTCATCTTTCCTTTCTGTTCCATCGCCATCCACAATTACCCCTTAACGTTCGTTTGTTTGCCTCAAAACCAAACAAAAACATCAACCATTCACAAAACTCGATCCACCAGAAAAAGCATTCTTTTCTGTCGAAAACATCGTCTGCTGTCTCGCCCGGAACGTGTCCTCCCTGAATGGATTTCCCAAACAAAATTCCTGGTGTGAAAGGGGCGGGGCGTGTCGGTCCCTGTCAGGCCATTGTTCGCTCTGGGGGCAGCTGGAACTTTTAATGGGGGAACGTCCTCCCTTTCAGCTATGATTGGATTACGCCTTTCACAATGAAGCCGTGCCGATAATCATCTGGATTGGACAGACACCTCCTCTTTAGTGATGACAAGGTTCGCCAGTTCAGGCGATTGGGTTGCTTGCAGGTGAAGATCAACAATAGCGGATCGGAGATGGAAAGAGATATCCGGTCTTCTTATTTTCATATTTGCATTTTAACACCTCAGAATAGATGGCGATTACCTCAAAGCAGGGGCAAGACACAATGCCGAAGAGTGAACTTCACCCTGTTCTTGGAATGATCAGTTGATCCAGTTTTGCTTGATATTCTGCTGAAGCTCCATGTCCATTCCAACGGCTATGATTTCTGATGCGTGTGAAATTTGAAATCATCCAACTCAACTAAATCTCGATTGTTGCATAGTCAATTATAGCAGAGCATTATCATTTATAGGAGAATGGGCCACTCTCCGAATTGTGGGAGATTGGTCCAATTTTATTTGAGCTCCTATTGAAGTTCCGCGTCCAGTTTCCGTATTTCTTTTTTTTAATTTCAATGAATGTTTACAGATTATGCAGATTTTCAGACACTATTTGAGCTTGTCCACTTGTCCGTGCTCAAAAAGTATTCCTTTGGTTTGCACGGCAAGTTCCTTTGTTTGATTTTTTTTTGAGCAATCACGATTGCTTATTGTTCTCACTTGACCATCCTTGACGTTGTGGTTCCTTTTTCAGCTTGGACCAGGGCTGCAGCACCACCGTCCACCGGCGGCGGCGCGGCTGGTCCTGAGCACTCTCCCCCGGAAACCACTTTTGCTGGGTGGTGGCGTCCATGTCCTACACACGCATGCTCATACACACTCGACTACGCGCGCACGTCTTTACACACATACTCACGCCTACGTGCACACACGTAAGCCTACACACACACACACACACACAACTATACACATGTAACCACCCAGGAGGAGGGACATGCTTGGTGGGGGGGGAGCCATTTCTAGAAACAATAACTCTAACCAGTAGGGTCATGTCGCAACTCGTGATTGCAAAAATCATAATTTGAATTCAAAGTTTCGGAATTCAAATTAGAGTTAATTGGGGGAAGTGGGTCATAGTTTTTTTTCTTTTCTTTTTTGTTCCCGTCTATTTTCGTCTAGTTCGTTTTAGTGTCTGTTTCTAGTTTTATTTTCTCGAGCCATACTGAAGCGTAATTTTTAAAAGTCTATCTTACGAGTATCTTTATATCATTAGTAGTTCAGCTTGAAAAATATACAGACTCTATAACTCCATTAACACACCTTAATGAGTGGTAATGACTGAAAGGTCGTGGAATTTCGACAACAAATTCAGGTAAAAAGCAATCAACAACGTTTTGACGCACAAAATTAGCAGATTACTGAAGACACGTGTTTCGGGATTACAGGGAACCCTTTTTCAATGCAAAATGGTGTGGTTTTGGATGTAAAGACATCCGATAAAGTCAATGAGAATGAACACCAGAGTAAAAATTAGTTAATTAACAAAACCAACAAGACGAAATGGAACTGACAGCCGAAATTTATTACACGATTCCCTCGAGAAAAAGCCGTGAAGCAAAAAATTCCTTCAAAAATCCCAAAATAATAAACTTTGTTGGCAAAATGAAACTGCTAATAAATAAATTAGCAATAAATTTCATGTTAGAAGAATTTGCAACATTTAACGAAAGGCAGAATAAACATAACACAGGAAAAACCTGAAAAAAGTAGGGAAAACAGCAAAAAAAAAATGCAAAATATGTGTTGAATAAAACAAGAAATGAAAAATTAAAGACAAATTAAAACAATTAAGAAAAACAGAAAAATAACACCTGTATGACTAAGACCAAAAGAGTTTAAAGAAAAGGGGGGAGAAAGAAGAAACATAAGAAAGGCAGCCACATTGCAGAAAAACACGGAATGGCTTTAAAATCGTTTAATAGCTTAAAATGATTCTTCATAATGTGAAAAGACCCCCCCCCCCCCCAAAAAAAATGCCATTTCTGTATAATTTCATAAGAGTTAAAATCAAAGAAGTGATTTGATTTCCAGTAATGTTGAGCAATGCTAGACCTGTTCAATTGCTGTTTTCTCAAGTAATTTTTAGGCTTATTTAAGCGAAATTTCAAAGAAAGGCAGGTCTGGGTTAACATTTTCTTTTCTACTACATTTACGATATGCAGCAAATGCACGCTTTTTAAGTCAGTTTTTGAAACTTCGATTACCTTCCAGTCGAGTTCTGGCAAAATTTATAACAGTTGACTTTTCAAAAACAGAGAAAACTTTACCAATAATTCATGTAATGTTCCTCTTTCACACTCCAGCTGTTGAAAGGGTAGTAAAACTGGTTGCTGAGTCTGTAGATTGGTATTTAAGGAGGAGGTAAGGTATGGAATTGTATAAAAAGCTCGTGATCATCAATGCCAAAACTGAGTTCTAAGTCCAACTTCAAAAATGGAAACCTGTTTAAAATCATTTGTAAATTTAAATATATTGTCAATTTGTAAATAAAGTAGCTGTGTGACTGGGAAGAGCAGCATAAGAACACGAAATGTAGTCATCTTCTTATGTTGTGTTATGACTTGTTACTGTATTAAAATATAGTTGTATCTCCAACTAAATGCTGCATTGGGAAAATTCATTGCAAAAAAAAAAAAAAAAACTCTACTATAAAAGAAGGAATATTGTGATGTGCAAAAAAAGTCAATCTTTTGATTAACTTTACGGCTTATGTGCAAACCAAAAGCTGTAAAAAGTGCTAATAATTTCAAAGATATGTAAAATCCGGTTTCATGTGACCGGTCATATGTGAATTCCGGTTTCAACTTCCAGCCGTAAAGTTAATCTTTGATTAACTTTACGGCTTATGTGCAAACCAAAAGCTGTAAAAAGTGCTAATAATTTCAAAGATATGTGAAAAGTGTCAAAAAGAAGCATTTAAATGGTATTAGATCAAAAATTTTAAAAATTCATATTTTCATAAAATTTTTTGAAAAACTGACCATTTTTTCCTATTTTTGGAGAAATTTAAGATTTGGTGAAGGCTTTAAGAAATAGAGGCCTCTACAGAGATAAGATTAGGTAAAATTTTATTTGCATATTGTAATTACAAATACGCAACATTTGGCGGGTATTCCAAATTCAAGATTCCAACTTTCTTTTTTTCGGCCCACTCTACTGCTCGGGGTCGATTTCAAATGAAAGGTGGGTTTAGTTTTTGACTCAAATAGGTTCATATACATTGAACTGGATTTCGTAAAAATAATATCATGCGTTTGAAGTGCAAATAATTGATTTATGAAGTACAAACAGTTGTTTCCTGCTGTTATTTTATGGTACTCCATAATAGAAGCTATCCAGTGTAAATAAACATTTTACCGATTTTTGAAAAACTTAAATTTTAAAGCTTGAATTATTATTTAAAGCTTGTAAACTGAAATGATTCTAATCCCAGAGTCATGAATTTCATTTTACCCTCAGCATTTCTGTTTTTGTTTCTTAATCATGTTTCAGTTGTGCCATGGAGAGACGCCGGAGTAACTGGAAGCGGAACCAAAACCAGAACTCTTTATTTTAAAATAGGTAGAATTGGTAGGATCATTAGTAAAAACTTTACTGCTTGAGCGTTTTTGCTAATCCTAACCCGTTACAGAAGGTCAATTTCCGCTTTCTGTTCTTCCGCTATCCCTTCGCGCCACAACTATTAGTTGTAACTGACTAAAACAAAAAGTACCCATTATTCGCTAATTTTAAAGCTTGAACTGCTGTTTAAAGCTTTAAAACAGAATCCTGAATTTCATTTTACGCTTCAGTATTACTAGTCTTGCTTCTTCATCATATTATACTTGGGCCATTGGAGAGACGGCGGGTGCACTGTAAAAAAAATCCGGAAACGTTTCTGAGTATATCGTGCAGCTGCGGTTCATGAAATTTTCAAAAACGTTTCTGAGTATTTCGGAATTTTCTTTCTGTAATGTCCAGAAACGTGTCTGAGTATTTCGGAATCTTCTTTCAATGTTTCTGAGTATTTTGGAATACTCTTTCTGTAATTTTCAGAAACGTTTCTGAGTATTTCGGAATCCTCTTTCCGTAATTTCCAGAAATGTTTCTGAGTATTCTGTGCAGCTGTGGTTCATGAAAGTTTCGAAAACGTTTCCGAGTATTTCAGAACTCTCCAAACAATTTTCAAAAACGTTTCCGAGAATTTCAGAATCCTTTTTCCGTGATTTTTTCTAAAATATAATTCTTTACTATAGTATTGCATACCATATCAGTTTCAGTTCTTTCATATTTAACAGCAATGAAACAAGCAATTTCAGAATCATTCGTGGATTTTTTTTTTTTTTTTTTAATTTCTAATGACAAATAGCATGGTTAACAGCATAACATATGCACAGTTATAAATTTTTGAAAATTTATGAAATAACATAATAGTTTCATTCCTAATCACAAAATTGTCAGGGGAGGGGAGGGGGGGGGGGGGTACTTTCTCAAAAGTGGGATTGTTTGTTAAACAATCTTAAACTTCAGTTTTTCTCTCAATATTTTTAAGACAAAATTATCAACATATTGTATTTTTAATGCAGAACTTTAAAACATATCTTGTATCAAACTTGATAGCTTTTATTTTCGGATAAAATTTGACAGAACTTACCTTCCCTTCGCGTCAAGTCTATTTCTCTGACGAACAAAGTGAACCGAAAAGTGCAACAGAGAAATTGGTGAATTTAAATATGACACCAAGTCCTCCTGTTGGAACCATTCGGGTTGATTCTTCTGTTCTTGCCCTTTTCCAGTTCATCACAAATATAAACACTTAATCAAAATAGGTTAATAGGTTACTGATTTTATTTTTACAATGTGCGCAAAATGCATTATATATTTTATTTATTAAAACATTGAATTCTATTGCATGATTACTCCATTTCATATATACGAGATTCCCCCCCCCCCCACACCATAAGAGTGATATTGAACCCATAAAATGCTATAAAGCGCGCCCCCATTTAAAAAAAAGCAATCCCTGAAAATGTCAATGGCAGTCTGCGTGGTGAACGCCCCTCGTCTTCTCCCCATATGTACATTGTATATTAATAACATAGTATTTAAAAAAAGATCACTTTTAAAACAATGACATGAAATAATATTTCTTTTTATTTCGACTTGTAAATGCAGCTGTTCCATTTTTGCCACTGACTCATTCCTCCTGACTATCCTATATTAAACTAGTATATCCACGAAGGAAATTTTATTTAACGAACAACTAATGTCAAGGAATTTTTTATTGTCAACCACATTTAACAAAATGAATAAGCACATGAATTAATTACATAACTATGTTGCTTACTAATAGATAACTGGGCCATTTTCTAATGGTATAAATATTTTTAAATAAATGAATAAATTATAATAAAAAAAGATAAATAATACTGGCACATTTTTTGTGAAGCATATTACAATACTAGAAAACATTTGCATTACCATATTTTAAATGAATTAAACAATTGATTTTTTTTTTTGAACCAATGTATGTATATCCAAGTATTTCGAAATAATTTTTCTGTGATTGCTTTTCAAATATAAATCTCATTTCTTTTGCGTAATTAATCAGTTTCAATTGGTTACAACAAATAGTACACTGCGCACATAGGTATGTAGGATAACTTTAAATTAATTCGATAAACCCAAAAACAGTTACAATTGGAGCCTCATCAAATGCAAATCAACAAAAATATAAATGTATATAACAACATGCTTTAAAATATTCATTAATACTTACAAGTGAACATGAGCGGAAGAAAATCTAAGTACCTCCATTACAACTGGATAAGTAATCCAAAGGGTTTCGTTTCATTAAGTATAAAAACGGGTGTTGAAACTATTCACGCTTGAACACACAATATATATGTAATCATGGTCACACCGGAAATTGTAAAGAAGCAAATCGTTATTAACTAACTTAATAGCTGCGTACATCGTCTAAAAAATCAAGGGCAGCCCAAAATGCAAAGGCGTAAAATTAGTTTCGACACAATTTACTACTCTCTAGACATGAAATAACAAGTAATCCAATGCTAAACAGTTGCTGACTGCAGCAACCATAGATAAGGAAAAAAAATAAGCTCTCGTTATTTCCGACTCACTGGCGCCAGTGTTGGAAGGATAAAATACGTTTCGAAGCATTGCGCCTCACTTCCGCTTCTAGATTTTTTGAAATAACAGAAAGCTTTCTGAATAATGAGGAGTTCGCTATTGGATGAAGGATTCTTATTATTTCGGAAACGTTTCCGATGTACCCAGAAACGTTTCCGAAATTTGTTACAGTGTGGGCTGGAAGCGGAACCAGGACCCTTCATTTTGTAGTTGGTAGAATTGGTAGGATTAACAGTAAAAACTTTAATGCTTGAGCAGAGCATTCTGGCTAATCCTAATCCGTTACAGAAGGTCCATTTCGCCATTCCTCCGTACCACTACTATACTGCCGTGCTAAGCACAGATGTGGTATCTGCATCAGAGTTCAAAATGAGAAATTGATGATTAAAGTTTTACAACTCGTTTCTTTGATTTATGACTTAATTAAATGCTCAACTTGCAGTAGTTGTTTCGTAAATAACTTATCTAAAAACCGTAAGAGAGTATTTTTGTAAAAACCTTAAATTAAAATTAATAAATGTAGTTACGACAAATTTTCTTTTCAAAACCTTTTCATATACTAAGCTATTTTCACCTTAAGTGACAATTACTAGGCATTTTTAGGGGTATCTGCACAGATACGACAAAAAATAGCTTAGTAAAACGTGCTCAATTTATCATAAAATAATACTGAAAACATCTGCTTTCTTTGGACTTACCTATTTCGCTTTATTTTGTTAATACAAATCTAACAGAATCTACCTTCTGAAAGATACCATTTTCAAAACTCTGGACAGTTAAAACTGTAATCCATAACAATTTTTTGTTTTTTATATTCAAAGAATGTGTTTCTTATAGTGTTTTATTTTCTAGATTCATTTTTACCGAGAATGAAGATAATTTTGACAGCAGACGATACTTAAATAAAAATATTACTGGCCGTAGAATGAAATGCGTTTTTTTTTTTTTTTTTTTTTTTTTTTGCATAAAAGAGTAAGATATGAATATTTTACATGCATTTCATTTTTAGAATTTGCATTTCAAATAAACGTTTAAATAGAAAAAGCTGAATATTAACTTAAACAATTATGCAAAGTTGTATTAGTTTTTATTATCAACCTGTATCGACTACTCAACGGTAAACCAATTTTAATATTCTGTGTTACAATAAACTGCTACATTATTAAATATGCTGCTTTACTAAGGTATAAAAGTCGTATCTGCAAAAAATACTAAGGAAAAAAGTGGTAACTGCGCAGATACCACTTTAAAGGCTTAGCATTTGTCACTTACGTTCAAATTGCCTTAGCAAACTACGCAAACTGTGCAGTTACGACTTTTTTCTTAAAGCTTGTTTAATATTTCGCGTTCACAAATCGCTAAAAAACTTGACATTTAGGTAAATTAAATTACTAACGACCACCTGGTGACAATAACTCAATTTTGATAAAATGTGCAGATACCACATCTGTGCTTAGCACGGCAGTATAGTTTTAACTGACAAAAAAAAAAAAAATAATAATTTGAATTTTGACATCTTGAATTCAAATTATGTGTTTCGCAATCACGAGTGTGTGTGTGGGGGGGGGATATGTGTGTTTGTGTGTATGGGGTATGTGTGTGTAGGCATGTGTGTTTGTGTCTGTGTGCAGGCATGAAAGTGTGGGTAGTTTTGTGTGTGTGTGTGTGTAGGTTTTTGTGTGTGTATATGTGTAAGTGTCTGTATGTATGTGTGTTTATGTGTGTGTGTGTGTGTAGTTGTGTATGAATGCGCGTGTGTGTAGGACATGGATGCAACCTGGAGACGGCTTTCGCTATAGGACCAGCAGCGTGAGGAGCCCGCCTGTCCACGTTGGTGGTGCTGAGGGTGGCGGTGGGAAAAATCAAAGGACCTCAAAAACAGTCAAATGAGAGCAATAAGCAATCGTGATTGCTCAAAAAAAAAAAAAAAAACCCACCATATCGACGTTTTACCCTACATTATGCGATGAAACAATGATCTGTAAGAGTTGAAGAAACACACAACCATAGAAGGTTCTGCTCGAAACTGCTCAGGAGATTTCAATCTCCGGAAAACGCAAGACAAAGATTAGCTCTTGCGCCTGCGAAAGCTTGTAATGAAAGCACATTAAAAATAAGCGATGCAACGCTGAACGAACCGCGCTTTGAGAAAGCAGCCCCTTTTAATGAAAACGTTAAGTCGAGAGAAAGATCATAAAGAAACCGGTGAAAGGGCAGGACGTGAAACGCAGGGGTGGAATTTTATTTTCTCTACACCCTAACAAACCCTCATTAAAACGCTTCACAAATGGCGGTAGCAGCAGCAAATCTCTTTTTGTACTGAATCTCCCCTCTTTCCGTCCCCTAGTTCAGCGTTTAACAAACGACCGGCACGCTCCTCAGGAAAAATATCTGCCGAACTTTCGAAAATAAGGATGGAAAAAAATAAAGATTAAAAAAAATCCGGTAAAAATCCAAGATTCTTGCGGAATCTGAGAGAGCTTGGCCCCGCCCACTTCATTCCTGTTGCCAGATCGTGGAATGAGAAAATAAAAAATGCAAAAAAGAATGGAGGGGGAAAAAATCTCAAGCGTTGCCAGTACTCAGGAGAAAAAAGCTGGAATTAAAACAAAGGAGAGTGGAGCGGAAGAAAAAAATAAATGGAACAAAAGAATAAATTTTAAAAGAGCTCGTTGTCTGTTGTTCTTTTTAAGTATGCAAAGAGAGTTTTAACTCTTAAATACTCAGGATCTATCAAGGGAAAAAGTTCCTCTAATGTGCGTTTTAATCAGGTAGAAGCACAAAGTAGCATGTAAATGAGAATACGGCAGAAGCGCCTCTTAATCTGATAATTAGAACACTTGGTTATATTTAAAAATAAAGATTCGCAACTCACTGGTGGCTGCTTGATTGCGTTGCACTATTTTGCTAATGAATCAGATTAGCATTTCAATCGCCATTTTTAAAATAATTATCCTCTTTACACCAGTTTCTGGCAATGATTCGAAGGAGGTTCGCTTCTGTCAATTAAAAATGTTTCGGCTTCGATTTGTTGGGGATTTTTTTTAGTTTTCTCCCTCTTTTAATTCTTTCATTTAGTTATTTATTCGTTCGCTCATTTATCGGAGCTTGTGTTCTTTGTTTTTAATTACTTGCAGATATTTCGTGTTGTGGAAATGAAAAGATTTAATTCGTCAGGCGAGTTCGCTTGCTAGGGAATGTCGTCTGCTATGAGAAGGGGATTTCCGAATTAAGAATGGCAACAGTCTGTTGAAATAAATTTTGAAAGAGACATTTTTTAAATTTATTTATTATTAAGCAGAATGAAAAGTTACATTTTTAATACAGTAACTAATTTATAGTTGGAAATTAATTTAATACTCTATGCAGTGAAATAGCACGTATTTAGTTATGATCCATTTGCAGTAGCTTTACTCCTTGAAAATTGACATAATTGTTGACTGCCAATATCAATTGAAGTCTAAAGTGACATAAAAATTATCTGGATTTATGGCAATGAATTAAGGTTCCTCATAATGTTTCTTCGCCCTATTCCCACTCCGTCAATAATAGAAAATGTCATAAATTTTAATTTTGATTATGAAATCATAATTTTTCGGAGAGCATATATTCTAAAATTAATAACTTTTCAGTTCTCTGGTAATTTCGTCGCGTATTACGACTATAGATTTATTTGAGACATTATATAGTGGAGCAGCAAAAGTTAATTCTTCAATTTAGATTTTTTACTCAGTTGCTAAGCGCAATTAAAACTGGGTTTAGTATTGAATCAAATGCGCATTAGATATTAAGACATAGTGATATTAAGGTATTAATTTCTGTATAATTGCGAAATTTTCAATGGATGTTATATTATTGAGCAATCAAGAAGATTTCTTATTGAACTCACTACGATCTCAGACGGCGTATGGAGTAAACTACTGTCCTTCTGATTAGTCCAACCCCAACCACATGGCTAAGAATTAAATAATCTTTTACACTGAGATTTTACACTGACTCTACAAATTAGTTTAATATCTGATGAACAAAGAATAACGATCAAACTCCGCAAGACGTACGAATCATTCTTTTCGGGTACACATTTTTTTTCGAAATTTGATACTTCATACAGCGAAACCCCGATTTTACGTTTTTCAAGAGACTGGGGGTAAAACGTAAAATTCGGGAAATGCATTGCAGCAGAATTGATGATGGGACTCCATAGAAACGTTAAATGCGGGAAAACGTAATTTTGGGGGACTTAAAATCGGGGTTTCACTGCATTATGAGACATAATAGCTCTCCTTACATCAAAATTAAAAGAAAAAATTTAAAATTCCAATAATAAAGTGCAAATTTATGTGTGATTGATTGAGCAATATCATTTTGAATTTTTTCGAGAAAGTAGCAGAATAAGTGGTTCAAAAGCATTTTTTCCCCTTTTTTTGAACCAATATAAAAAGTTGACAAAAAGTACTTTGTGCAGTAGAGTAAAAAGTAGATGAAAAGTACTTTCGGGTCTTTTTTTTTTCGGAAATTGGATAAAAAATGCTTATACATAACTTTAAATTTTAACAAGAAAGTAAAGTATTGAGTGGATCAAGTATTTTTTTATTCTTATAAAAAGCAACTGTGACGAAAAGCTCAGGAGGGTCCAATTATCTGAATCGGATCCATTCGGACTGTCGAAAATTTGTGTAGTTGGATTTCTTCCAAAAAAAAAAAAAATATTTTAATTAAAAAAGTTATTTTTAAAGAAAAAGAGCTTTAGATTAATCAAACGAAAAGGTAGCCCTTTTACTTGTTAAGCTTGTTTACACGTGCTGTAAATTAATACACTATGTACGTACTATACTTAAATGAAAGTTATTGATTGCTCAGTATCACAGTTAAAGTAAACTGTTTAGGTTGTTGGAACAAACCTAAACAGTTAGCGTCGTAATGCTATATGACTAGGATCTGCGTAACCTTCACAATGCTTCCAGGTTAGGTTTATTCCAACTATAGCAGTGGTTCCGAACCTTTTTAAGGCTTATTACCCTTAGAACGGGTAAGATGTAAGTAATTACACCCTAAAACGTGTATTCTAAAAAAAAAATTAGCTTTTGCATTTTTTTTAATTATTGAAAATAGAAAATTATTTTAATATTTTAATCATTCAGAAAAAAAAAGAATGAAAACACCTGAGCAATTACTTATTAAATTAAGTAGTAGTCAATAAGGCGGTTGATATTATAATATCGCATTGTCAAAACAATGTGTTTAAAAGTTAAGTTGAGCTCTAAGTTATATATATATATATATATATATATATATATATATATATATATATATATATATATATATATATATATATATATATATATATATTAGGGTGGAACGAAAAAAACAAAGTTTTTATTTTCGAATCGTAATAGTGCGGAAAAGTTGCGATTGGTGAAGACTTACAAAACAAAACAAAGATTTTTAAAATCGGATAATATCTTCCGATCCCGCAACAAGCCTGAATATTTGAAAAAATGGAAAAATTCGTGTTTTCTTAGTGATTTTTCAAAAATTTTGTTTTATGTTTCTTTTTCAGGTTCTAATATGGAAAAGTTACGATTGGTGAAACCTTCAGAAATAAAAAAAAAAAAAAAATGAAATCGAGTAATACCTTCAGATCTAGAACCAAGCCTAAAAAATCGAAAAAGTTGAGAATTTTAGGATTTTTCCGAATTTTTAACATTTTTGGATCAATGCACTTTTTCAGGCTACAGAACGGAGAAGTTACGTTTAGTGAAGACTTCAAAGAGAAAAAAAAATATCTTTCTGAAATAAAACAATATCTTCCGATCGCGCAACGAACCTACACGTTTAAAAAAGTGTAAACTTTAAGCCCTTTTTTCAGCTTTTTTTTTTCTTTTAGTTTAACGATCCTCATAAGTTCGGTATAAAATACTAATGGAAGAACGTTTGTTTATAAAACAAATGTGATATTTTAGTACTAGAGCTTGCCTGTAAATTGTTCACATGGCCCTTTAATCCCGCGATACTCATATTTGTTTATGCCGCTTAGTACAGTGTATGCATCTAATACGCCCCATTAGCGAAATAAAGAACCGCAAAAATTTCACAGACGGTGCCATTCATGTTTACAGAACAATTCACACCTGTCGATATTTACCTGACAATCTAAAACAAGTTGTTTACTAGGGTGGAACGAAAAAAACAAAGTGTTTATTTTCGAATTGTAATAGTGCAGAAAAGTTGCGATTGGTGAAGACTTACAAAACAAAACAAAAATTTTTAAATTCGGATAATATCTTCCGATCCCGCAACAAGCCTAAAAATTTGAAAAAAAAAATAGAAAATTTCATGTGTTCTTAGAGATTTTTTAAAAATTTTGCTCCAACGTTCCTTTTTAATACTCTAAGAGGGAAAAGTTACGATTGGTGAAGCCATCAGAAATTTAAAAAAACATATTGAAATCAAATAATACCTTCTGATCCAGGAACAAGCATGAAAAGTAAAAAAATTGAGAATTTCATCTTTTCTTAGTGATTAAAAATAAAATTGTTCTTCTTGTTTTTTTCCCCGGTGTTACAGGGAAAAGCCTTTAAAAAAACCCTATATTACACATAAACATTAATTTATTTCTTGACTTTTAAGGTATCTTCGAAACATGCAAAACTACCATTCTTTACAACAATGAAACATTTTCAAATAATAAAAAGTTATAAAATATTTACCAAATTTACAATCCAGTATACAAGTCTTATTGTTTTAAGTGTTAGTTGTTGAAGCTAATTTATAATCAGATTTTTTGGAAAATTCGGGCATAATTGATCTGGATTTCAATGTTGCTCTTATGTAGCCATCTTTCGATTTAAATCCACACACTTTGAGTGAAGCCTCCGTCATTAGCTTCACACATCTTTCGACAGATTGCGTATGGCAGAGGAATAGTTTTATATCCCAGTCGGGTATAGTGCCTGTTACAATAAAATTTTCAATATCTTTGTTAGGAACTTTTCGAAGAAAAGGTGGAGAAGATAGCTTTGCCGTGTTCCAATTAATAATCTCTGGTGTAACCTTCTGCTTCGAAATTTAGAGATGGAATGACAAAGTTTCTAATGCTTTTGCCTTTAGAAACAGATTCTCTGGCTTTTAAGACGTTTTTAAATGCTAGTTCTCTTATGTGCCCCCTTTCATCAAACACCATTGCCATTAATAAGTTTTCGGGATGCGCAAAGAAAGAGTTTCTTTCAATGACAGGGTAAACAACTTATTTTAGATTGTCAGGTAAGTATCGACAGATTTGAATTGTTCAGTAACCATGAATGGCATCGTCTGTAAAATTTTTGCGGTTCTTTATTTCGCTAATGGGGCGTATTAGATGCATACACTGTACTAAGCGGCATAAACAAATATAAGTATCGCCGGATTAAAGGGCCATGTGGACAATTTACAGGCAGGCTCTAGTACTGAAATATCACATTTGTTTTATAAACAAACGTTCTTCCATTAGTATTTCATACCGAACTTATGAGGATCGTTAAACTAAAAGAAAAAAAAAAGCTGAAAAAAGGGCTTAAAGTTGACATTTTTTCAAACATGTAAGGTTCGTTGCGCTATCGGAAGATATTGTTTTATTTCAGAAAGATATTTTTTTTCACTTTGAAGTCTTCACTAAACGTAACTTCTCCGTTCTGTAGCCTAAAAAAGTACATTGATCCAAAAATGTTAAAAATTCGGAAAAATCCTGAAATTCTCAACTTTTTCGATTTTTTAGGCTTGGTTCTGGATCAGAAGGTATTATTCGATTTCAATTTTTTTTTTAATTTCTGAAGGTTTCACCAATCGTAGCTTTTCCATCTTAGAGCTTTAAAAAGAAACATAAAACAAAATTTTTGAAAAATCACTAAGAAAACACGAAATTTTCCATTTTTTCAAATATTCAGGCTCGTTGCGGGATCGGAAGATATTATCCGATTTTAAAAATCTTTGTTTTGTTTTGTAAGTTTTTTTCGTTCCACCCTAATATATATATATATTAGGGTGCGTCTTATAATGCACTTTTTGAAAAAGTTTTGAATTTCTTCTGGGGCACCCCTTTAATTGCTTCCTTTTGATGAAAAAACATCCACATAAAAGTTTCATAGAATTTGAACAAAATTTAGAGGTTGCTACCAGTGATTAAAATTAGGTTTATTGTGAAAAAATAGAGTAAAAATATATTCCCAATTTTCTATTGCAATATTTGACATTAACATGAATTTGGGTTGGTTAAGGTAGAAACATAACCCAAATACTTATTTCCTATGCATACAAAAAAAAAGTAATAATAAGCATTTCATGGTTGCTATGCTGTGTAATAATGTCCAACAAAAATCATGCAAAAGTTCCATTACGCTATTCATATCATTGGTTTACAATTTCAGTCTTTTACATTCACCAATATTGTAATTTTCTCCCCTTTGTTTCTAGTAATGTGAAATATACATGCCTTTTTCAGATTGCTACTCATCATTCAACGATTTGATAATATCTCTTCAAAAAAACTTGATGAAAAGACCTTTATGGTGAAAAATCTGAATGTTAGTAATGAAATCCTCTATTTTTTTCCTTTGGTTTTAGTTCTACAACATTTGCTGTTCAGTGTTTCATTAGAGGAGTTGTTCTTTTAGGTTTCTTTAAGAAAGAGACCAATTTGTCTCTTCAGAAATGACACGTAGATGTCAAATAAAATTACTTGAAGCAACAGTTTCCTTCTTGTAAGTGAAAATTCTTTTCAACAAAAGATCAAATCTAGATAAACTTTATTGCAAATTCTTGTTCTTCAGAATCACTCAAAGTACATTCAGTTACAACAGAGACTAAAAAAGAAAATACTTTCACTACAGTTGATTCAGATTCTTCATGATTTTCTTTCTTTCAAAGTTTCTTCTTTTCACGCAAGTTCTGTTGCCTTTTTAAATAGAGATTTATTTGTTACTAATTTCGCCTTGTCCTCCAAGTTAATTTTCTTTCAGTTAGAAATAATTTCTTGCCTGGGGAAGTGAAATCTTGCTTAAAGTATCATCAGCAGGAGCAACGTAAAGCAAATAATCTAATGATGGATTCCAATAATTTTGGTTTTGATTATTGAAATAGAACTCTTTTTAATTTTCTTTTTGAGTTCTTAACTGACAACTTGTGTTTTTTTGAGTTGCTAACCAACAGTTAGTTAAGAGGTTGAGAGTTGGTTGTAGTTACAGTTAATTAACATGATTTGATAAAATATGAAATAATTTCAAAGTCAGTAACAATATAATTTATTACTAATTAAAATTAATGACAAAAAGATAACATAAATAAATATTATAATAATCGATGCAAAAAAAAAAAAAATCAAATTTTTCAGCAATGGTAGCAACCTCTAAATTTTATTCAATTTTTATTTTTATGATATGTGAATTTTTTTTTCATTCAAAGGAACAAAATGAGAGGGTGCCTCATGAAAAAATAACATCTTCAAAAATAAGCCGCACCCTAATATATATATATATATATATATATATATATATATATATATATATATATATATATATATATGTATATATATATATATATATATAATTTCTAGGGAAATTTTTGTCGCTGATTCCAAACATCCAATTAGAATTTTCCCATCACCCTCAGTTTTTGTGCAATCATAGATTTTTAGTGATTTTTTCCCGTGTTTTCCTATACCACGTAATGATAAAAACTTATAATTAACAATTAAAATCTTGTCATTAAGACTAGAAATGTGGAGATAGATAGGTTTGCTTAGTCAGGCAGTGGTAACATGGTGGTCAGTCTTAACGGCAACCATTTTTTTTGATATACGCTACCTGAATTGAATCATTTTTTGTGTTTTTACAATTGAATGCAAACATAAAGAACTTATACATTTTTACTCTATAAGGAAAATGCTTTAGCATATTGTAATAGTATTGAATCTATAATGGATATGTTTGTATTTGAAAATTAAACAGATGAGACTTGGTATTGACTCTTTCGAAAATAGTTTAAAAGCTATACTATTGCATGATTGAAACACGTTACCTCAGTATCACAACAATCAAAATGTAGGAAATGTATGGAGATTTGTAAGTTTTTTTGGGTAAAATTTTTGTCCACACATATCATGGGACAATTTGTTCTGGCCAATAAACGAATTAAATAAATTTTATGAACTGCCTGATTTTAGCACAATGCTGTGTTCTCCTCTGCAAAAGGGAAAGCAACGGCAAGAATTTAAAGAAAAAGAAAAAGACTGGACCTGTTATTCTGCAGGCTTTTTATATTAAATTAGGCCTTTACAAACTTTGTAGACTTTGTTAATACACTGTTCCTAGATTTGAATACTTAAAACCAGAATTTCTACTTACGTATTATTAGACTAAAGCTAAAAAACGCATCTTTGGAGGGTCCCCCATTGTCCAAGTAAATAAATTCTTGCTGATTAATGCTAGACGTTTAAAGGAATGTATCCTGATGGAAAATACAGAAAGAAAAGAACAATAGCTAAGTTTTTGATCATTAATGTGCATTTCTTTCAAACTTCTGTCCAGTGTTTCAAAAAATCTGTGGGTGATGGAGAAAAACTGTTTGCATATTTGAATTCAGAGCATCATTTTACACTAAGATCAGTTATTTTTCTCCATGTAACAAAAAAAATTTTTTTTTTGTAGACTAGTGTTATCAATTACTAATGATTATCGATTAGATATATATGATACACAAGATTTTTAATTCCTTTGTTTTGTACCTCTTTGTGGGTAATCACTCCTAGGCTGGGAATCGTTGAACTATAGTAGCTCAGGAGACTGGATCATTATGTAGCGAATTGGAGTACATTTCTGCCTTATTTTTCTTTGAAATTCTGAAAGCCGTTCCAGTTGGAGTTAGGATAATTGTACCAGCGGCGTACGCAGACAAATCAGTTCGGGGGGGGGGGGGGGGGCTGAGCTCGAAAGTCTTTGAGCTGGGGGGGGGGGATACTTATGAACTGTAGCTAAGAAAAGCTCATGTATCGCTTTTCTGATATCAATACGAATGTAAGATTTCAAAAATACATCATAAAAAAAAACTTGTTCTTTGTTATAATTTTTATAATTAATTTTGAAAATTTCGGGGGGGGGGGGCTGTAGCCCTATCAGCCCACCCCCTGGGTACGCCACTGAATTGTACTGTGCACAGGATCTGATTACCGCACAGGTCAACGAGGCCTGTGGCCTATCTTCATAAGAAGTCCCTAATTTGAAAAAAAAAATGCATGGTATTAAAGAATCATATATTTTCAAGATAATTATAAAGGATTATTAACAAAAAACTCTATTCAAACTTTGTTAGTATTTCTCTTGTTTAGTTGGTTTTTAACAAGAGTAGAAGTAGCTTAGAAGTAGCTTTATTTCTAGAGTAGTAAGAAAGCTTTACTTCTTGAGAGTTTCATGCAAAGTTAGGTACAGTTACCAGCTTTTTTTTCCTTTCCATACAGAAACTAACTAATGACTCTAAAGAGACTCTTAAAAAGGAGTTGTTTGGTAAATGGCCTCTTCTACTTGGGGACATATTTCTAGGAGAGAGGGGGGGGGGGGGGGTCAATTTGCTCTTCCCTATTTAATTGTTCTATAAAAGTATATAGTTGCGAATGGGATGTAAAAAAGCAGATGCGGTGCTAGACGTGTGTAAGCAGTGCAACTGCACTGGGCCCGCAAATATATTTAAGGGTATCGCAAGGGCAAGCATCAACGCAGCGTCAATGACATTATTTTATTTTGACTTAAAGTGGTAGAATTGAGAGGGGGCCGTCCAAATAGTTGTGGGCCTTGGGCAGTGGCGGCGCGAGAACAAAAAGTAGACGTCGGCGATGCACTGTTTTGCTAGGCCCTTGTAATCATAAAACATTCTCAGACTAATAATTGAATTCATGGAATTAATTTGTGTACTAACTATTGGCACTTGAGTTCCTAATTCACTTAATTGCTAGGACAAAAAAAATTTCATGACCAATAGCGCTATCAAAAAGAAGTTTTTTTTGGTGGTGCGGGGAGGGGGCGGCACATTGAAGGGAAAGAAATGACCTGATAGAAAGGGGGGACTGGGGGTTCTCCCCCGGAAATTTTTTCGAAATTTGTAGTTTAAAAACGCCGTTTTAAGCTTTCTTTGCTAATGTTAGGGGAAAAGAGGTACAGAGGTCTCGATGGAAATTTCTAGAAATTGAAGCCTTAAAAACACAATTATAGGCCATATTTATTGACTTTAGGGTCAGAGACTGTCCCAGATCAATTCTTAAAATAAAAAAAAAAGGTCAAAATCAATTCCCTGCAAATTCTCGAAATTGAAGTTTCAAAAACAGAATTTTAGACAAGGAAAGAAGCTCTTCCCTCGAAAAATTTCGAAAATTATGGTCCTAAAAACTTTAGCAATATTTTATATTTAGGAGCCATTCCACTTAAACTTTTTGTTAATGTAGTTTAAAAAACCCAATTGCTTATGATATAAAAGAAAGGCGGTATGGGGACCCTTGCCCGAACATTTTCTGAAATTCAAGCCTTCAAAATGCGATCGTAAGGCCATATTTTGTAATATTAGGCTCGGTAATTTTTGAAATTCAAGCTACAAAAATGCAATTTTAAACGATTTTCGATGTTGTTGAGTGGGGGCTTTAAGCTGGAAATATCGCGAAATTAAAGAACTGGAAACGAAATTTCAGATGCTCCATAATGCTTTCGGTGTGTGTGTGTGTGTATGTATGGAGGGGGGGAGTTCGGAAGAGCAGCATTTTGAATATTTTTTTTATTTTTAGACGAAGGTAGGAAACAATAGAAAAAAGAAAAGAAATAGGACGGGAGTGGGGGAAATAGAGTTGGCTGATTAATAAGCTGTAACTGTTGAATATTTTTAATTCAGGCCCCAGAAAAATTGGGCCTTGCATTTGCTAAGGCTGGCTCTGTGCAGTCTCCCCGGCACGCACTATTTTGATTACTTTTGTGTCTGTTGTATTTAATAAGAGCTCCAATTGAAAACATGGAAATTTCTTAAATCTTCTGAGAATTTACTTCTGAGAATTTTGCGAGGCCCTATCTGCGCGAGGCCGTCGGCAGTTGCCAACGTCGCCGACGGATTGGCCTTGGGCCTCACTTTTAGCTAGTCCGGCCCTGACAGTGAAGAAAAAGAGGGGGAAAAATAAGTCTTCATTTCTCCAAAAAATGTACAATCGTATTTACACAGCACATCTACCACATTTTCGCAGGATTTCACCCTTGATTCCCTGGGGTTGCGTCCCATCTGCGCAGTGTTCTCAAGTAACGTGACACCCCCCGACGGACTTGTGGGCGTGTGTCCCGGGATCGAAGCCGGGGTGCGAAAAACCGCAAATTGGGCCTCTTTCCGAGCGGGCACCCAAACAGGACTCTCGTATCGTGTTACATCAAACAGATTGTCCGCGGGTCGGAGTGTTGATCATGCGCCCTCTGCTCGTGCTGCGGGGGAGGCGGTGGGATAAGATTCTAATTTCAGAATGTGCCGATTCATTGTTCGGTTGGTGAATAATGTTGTCGGCAAAGAGCTCGAGGAGGGATTTTGATGGTAATTTTATGTATTTGTTAAGCAATGCATTAGGTTGGGGTGTAAGGTGGCGACAGTACGAGAAAAAAGAATATCACTTAAATTTTCCGAAGTGCTTCCCGAAATTTATCGTTATTACAGCAAATATAAATTCTGCTGCAGTTGCTTTGCGATAAGAAAAGGGGAAAATATCTAAATAATTGAGAAAATATTTCGATTAAATTCGTTTTTACGCCAAGAAGTGTAGGAAGGGGGATTAGTTTAATTATTGAGCGAAGACCTTCGAAATTTAAAATAAATGGTAGTGAATGATTTTTCTCCAGCGAATCTTTTAAAGTTCGAGTCGAATCACTTGTAACTTTATTTCTAAGTAACCTAAAAGCTCCAAGTAAACTCCATATTGCTTAGAAAAAAATCGCTAATTTGATTGGTCGTAGAGTTTTGAATATGTGCGTATATTTTCATCAATTTGCGAAAGAATGTTAATTTGCTTTGAAGTTAACATATTCGCTAATTACAGTCTAATAAAGACGAAAAAAAAAATGATCTTATAAAATTCTAATTTTTTTTAAAACCCAACTTGACCCACAAATCCAGACCGTTCTCGAGGAAGTGATAGCATATAAACATCCTAATTCTGTTTCCTAGTTTACATTTGCTTATTTCGCATGACTCGCATCTACCAATCACAAAAGCAATATATTTTAGATAGATGAAAGGTCTTCGGCGAAGTTACAACATTTAGAAACTCTAGATTGTAAAAACCTTAGTTTGTTAAAAACGAATTTTTTTTTTTTTTTTTTTTAAATTTATGCATTGGAGATGAAGGCGAGCCGAAGTTAAATTTTCGGGAAAGCGGAAACTCAATTTGCCGAATGATGATAATTTTGCTGAATGGAGCTCCATAGTTTGCCGTACCGTCTGACAAAAGTCGCTGAATAAGGAAATTTACCGAAGGTCATAGTAACCCCCCCCCCCCCTTCGGAAACCCCCGATTGGAATAAGTAACTAATTAATTGTGAGACTCTATCTGATTAATTAATAATTTTATTTCATAGGTTTGCAGCTGGCGTGTGAAAAGACGTAGCAAAAATGAAGGATAGAAATACATTATTATTAACAGTGATAACGTATTTTGATACTTTGTTTTGCTACATCAACTCAAAATTAAACGGTAAGTAAAAATTACCAAAACAGCAAAATAAAAACGATCCGCTCTAAGCCCCTGCTTTCATTCCCTCACTGCATTATTCCCTTAAAATATTCTAAATATACTCTACTTTCTCTCTATTTCCCCCTACAAAGTAAAAAATCCCCCCTTCCTGCGTAATTCCATTATGACGGTGCATTTTGACAGTTGATCGGCCTTCGATGGAGCGTTTATTAAATGCACTCTGGGGTGTCCAGCGGGATTGCAAAAGCCAATTAACTCAGCAACGGAGGAACGGAGGGTATGCAAATAAAACTGATGCTCATATAAACTTGTGTTGTTTTCATATTTCATGGCGATGAATTTTCAAGCGGATAGGAAAATAAAGTTTTTTATAAGCTTGCTTAAACGTTTGCGGTATTTTAGATATGTTTGTGCTTATAAATCCTTTTTGGCCGCCAAACCAAGCTTTTTTTTTCTTTTTTTTTGGCTGTGTGCATGCATCTTCGGCAAACAGTATAGACCTAACCCGAGTTTATGAATGTTTGAGAATTTGTTGTCAAATTTTTTATGTCTCCTACTTTTCGCCGACACGAAAGTTCCTCCCCCTCTTGTTTTTCCCTTTCAATCTTGCCTTTTGAGTAATTTAGGGATTTCATGTCGGCGAAACGACGGGAACTAGCGAAAAATGGAAAAATTAAATTTTGCGCCGGCAAAACGTCCAAAAATATTTTTTCTTATTTTAAGTCATGTGTGTCTGTCACTTTATTTATTTATTTATTTTCCCCTTTCTTTTAACTGCTAAAAGTATCCTATTTTCAGACAGACAAGTAAATATTACGAAAGATTTAACTACGCATCTTCAATTAAATTTTTTAGTATGGCGTTAGTAAGAAATCGGTGGCAGGGTTGTCAAATTTAAAAAAAAAAAGAAAAATTCTAAACTTTTTCTGAAAAAATGCTACAAAATACTGCGCCGTCTAGTGGAGCTAAGTAGAATTAAAGATACCAGTACTCTTCCAAGTCATTAACGATTTGCTTTCATATTTTCATTATATATACGACTGTAAAATCTCATCAAACATCAAATATATATGCATATAAATATCCTTCAAATAAGAAGCATATTTAATTATCCATTTCATTTTTCCTTTTCGGTAAAAGTGTCGGCGAACATTGAGAGTAACCCATTACAATTTTCCCTATTTTGGGAAATTTCTCAGTGAGAGGGGAAAACTTTTTTTAGTCTCGGTGAAACGGGGTGGGGGGGGGGGGGGAGGGAGTGAACTGAATTTTTAAAACAATGAACCAAAATTTACTGAAAAGAGTTCGTAACTAATTGTTTCAGTTCTAAGTTTTTTAATTATAAAACTGAGCAGAAAATATAGTAAGTTGATTCAAATGTAAGGGAAGTAGAATATTCATTGTCCCCTACTCAAAAATACTAATTATTTTCCTTCACTGTCTGCTGTGCTAAAACACTGTCGAACCTTTTCTTTAATTATATCTTTTTAAAGAAAATAAAATTACAATTTAGAAGTCGTCAGATGCAGAAACATGTTTTTATTAATAATTCAATAAGTGTGGCGAGCTAATACAATGGTTGACGTGAACGTTTATCGAATGCTTTACCGAGATTTCTGAATTACGTCAAAATCTCACGTTTTACTTACTACGAAAAAAAAATCAATCTATAAATTAATTTTCTAAAAAAAATAATAATAATAAAACCATCATTTGTATTTATTTTATGTCTATTATTTTACTTTCATGTAGAAACTTTAAAGCTAGAGCAGCTACAGAAAATCGGTCACACATATACAAGCACATATTTTCCAAAAATGGTCAAAATTGATTCAACACACTTGAAAACTTTTTTTCCTTTTTTCTTTATTTCTAATGGCAGGCTTCGATTGAGACAAAATAAGAACTAACTTTGAAATAAAAATGAAAAACAAAGAAAGTCACAAAGTAACATTTTTAGCCTTTTTTTCATTCATAAGCAAAAGACAACCCTTTGGCCAGTTGTCTTTTCATCCATAAGCCAGGGGTGGATACAGAGGGAGGGTCACGGGGGTCAAGACCTACCCCCCCCCCCCCCACCAAACCATCGACACTATTATCCATTAATCATTATTTTATGTGATCATAATTTAATTTGTTTTAGTAAATATTTGAAACAATGTTTCCTTTCATTGCTTGTGGATATTTATTTAAAAAGTTTGTGCCATACCAGACACTTTATTCCTCGCATATTTGGTATACTTTTTATTGACACTTAACCAGTGTAGGAAATTTTTTTCACCCAAAACTTCACATTTTTCAGCGTGACCCTTCTCCCTCCAAAAATTATAGTCTGTATCCGCCCCTGCCATAAGCTCACTTCTTTTGTAAAGTAAGACAAAACAACGTAAGCAGAAGCACAAATTTGTAAATTACAGCAGACACCGAAAGACATCCGACTCCGGATGTCTTTTCATCCATAAGCTCATTATTTTTTGCATTGAAAAAGGCGTTCCCTGTAACGCCGAAACACGTGTCTGCTGTAATTTACAAATTTGTGCTTCTGCTTACGTTGTTTTGTCTTACTTTACTGTTCAGCACAAAGGTATTTATTTATCTTACTTCTTTTGTGTTGAAAAGAGAGTCCTTGAGACCCCGAAACCCGTGTATGCAGTTTTCCTGCAAATGTATGACTTTTTGCGCTGTTTTATATTCTTTTACTTTTCAAGTACAAAGGTATTTATTCAATGGGGTTGTTTCCTTCAGTCAAAAGTACTACTTTTAGTCACTAAAATTGAGAGATTAAGCAAAAAAAAAAACATAGAGCCCGAAATACTTTTATTTTCTCAACAGTTATTTTTTATTTTTATTTGTTTATTTATTTTTAAATGTCTGATTTTGGAAATATGGCGTGATCTTTATGACGTCACAAGCGATCTACTTTTCGCTCTACTCCATTGCCGCGCTAAATGTAGACGCTTTATTGTCAATCGCATTGCCAGGTTATGATAATTTGCGCTGTGCGCTAATGGCCCCATTGAATGGCATTTCATCACTTGTAATGTCATGTGCGGAAGCGTAAAAAATGAATTTCAATCGCGTACAATCTGCGCAATGACAGAAATAACTGTTAAAAAATATTAAACTTTGTCAAATTATTTTTAAAATGGCTAAATCCTATGTTTTTAAGCAGCTCCTTCAAAAAAAAAAAAAAAAAAAAAAAACTTTGGAAAATTTCGGAAACAACGCCATTTTTACTTTCTTCTGTACCTTAGACACAGTAGAAAGTAAAAAAGTTTTTTTTTTTTTTTTTCAATGCTTCTCTCCTTTGAAGCTCGTTAAATGTTAAATGTAAAGTGAGGATCTTTCTTTTACTGCGATTTTAAAATTTCGGAAACAACCCCATTCTTACTTTCTTCTGTACATTAGATAGAAAGTAAAAATGGGGTTGTTGATTTTTGTTAAATACCTCTCTCCTTTGAATCTCGTTAAATGTAAAGTGAGGATACGGACCTTTCTTTTACTGTGATTTTGAAATTTCGGAAAGAACCCCATTCTTACTTTCTTCTGTACATTAGATACAGTAGAAAGTAAAAATGGGGTTGTTGATTTTTGTTAAATACCTCTCTCCTTTGAAGCTCGTTAAATGTAAAATGTGGATACGAACCTTTCTTTACTGTGATGAAACCATTACCCCTGAAGGGCATTTACGCGGTGGAAAAAGAAACCAAGTCTGAAAGCGAAAGTCCCTCAAACTCGATGATCCCCGAATCCGAATCTCTGAGGCATTGCTGCCCCCGTCACCCATCATCCGCCATCCTCTTATTGTTCCTGCAAATCATTCAGTGAGCGGAAACGCTATGATAGGAAAAGATGATGGGCGGAGGAAAGATCCGCGGAAGAGAGAATGTGACTTCTGAGGAGTCGTCTTCGGCCTCCTGATTGGCTGAGCGCTCCGATTCCTCCCTTCCGCGATGCGAGATTGAAAGCAAGCGCATCCGGCACACAGACGTTCCGCGAAATCAGGTGTCATGAGGGGATGGGGTGGGAGGGCATGGCACCCTTTTTGGAACGGATGAATTGTTGCTTGGCTCGATGATACATTCTGGTCTGCTTGAATGACAGATTATATTGGTGATATAGAAGACTTGATTCTCTGCTTGAAGAATATTTCGTGGATGTGTTAGTGATTGGGCATAATCGAGTTCTCATAACTGAATCTCTCGATTATTCGAGATCATTCGAGAATTTGATTATCGCAAATTCTCGATTATCACAACTCGAGTTCTCGATTGTTACATCTCGAGTTCTCGATTGTTGCATCTCGAGTTCTCGATTGTTGCATCTCGAGTTCTCGATTATCACAGCTCAAGTTCTCGATTGTTGCATCTCGAATTCTCGAGTATCACAGCTCGAGTTCTCGATTATCACAGAACGAGGTTTCGATTCAAAATAATCGAGAGGTCAATCACTCGAGATCTAGATTCGAAAGATCTCGATTGTCAATCGTTCGAGTTTCTTCATTTCAAAAGATCTCGATTATCAATTGCTCGATTATCAGAAGTACTCTATTCCTGAGATCTCGATTATCAAAAGCTCTCGACTACTCCCATCACTATATGTGTTTCTCAAGTTATTTCACTCATTTACGTCAAAAGTTACGAAAATGAGGTATTTCAGTAAAATGTGAGCATTTTGTGTTCTGTTGACCAAAGAGCACTTATATTCTGAAGGAAAAAAACTAAACAATTGAAGGCTCGGGGCAAGAATGTGATATGTCACATGATATGAAGTTTTCAGTAGGACAATTTCCAACTTAAAGAGAATATTTGAAGAATTTTTAAAAGGTATTATACATTCTATATTTTGCAATACTAAAACCAGATATGTTTTTCCCAAATGACATAATCCATTGTGATGTTTATTTTAATTATAGTTATGAGAAACAAAAATGTTGATCGAAAAGCCACTCCTTGTGGTCTGTCACATTTCTGCCCCGAGCCCTTCAATTGCATTTTCCAGTGGTTCCCAAATTTTTTCACGTCCCGACCTCTTCTTCACTAACTAAACAACCCGTGACCCCGTATGTGTCCCCCATACATAATCTGTGTATGTCGGTGCGTAAAACGTCAAGGTTCTTGAGATATTTAATATATGCTTAATGGATAACACTTAATGATTGCAGAATGTTAAATATACAGTGAAACCTGTGTATAACAATACTATATATAACAATAAACCTGTCTGTAACAATATTTTCCGTGGTCCCGCCAGCAAAATGTCAGCATTAATAAATCAAACTGTCTATAACGATAACCTGTCTATAACAATACTTCATTTAGGTCCCAACAGTATCGTTGTAGACCGGTTTTACTGTATATTTCTCCACTTTCAAAATTCTTGTGCTTTGTCGCTGGCACATGTAAGATTTCATTTTGGAAAAAGTCGATACATGAAATGTTGCTATGTACGATAGTTTTTGATCATTTGATTAGGAAAATCTGAGACAATGATATCAAGTAATGTGGACAATTATGACGATTGGAAGACCCGTTTTACAAGAACCTAATGAAAGAACCCCCCCCCCCTTCCAGTACTTTACTTTAAAATATACCACAGGACTTGAGATCGACGCCTTAAAGAAATGAAGGCTTCACTCTCTTTCTCTACGTTTAATGACATACGTTGTGACATATGAGGCAGTGAGAAGCGAGGGACGTAAGTGGACATTTTCAAGTTTTAAGTAAAACGCGCTACTAGATAGATCTTAGGTAGGCTTTCTTTGAAATTTTTTTTCGAAATCATGCTTTATAGCAGCACCTACCAAGTAGGGGAGAGTGTTGTACCTTGGGACACTTTTCATATTTTAAGTTTCAACGTCAATTCTTTGAATCAAATTTAAAATCTAAAACTCACATTAGAATACCCCAACATGCTTCTATGTAATATTTTTTTTGTAATTCAGACAGTTTGAAGTCAGGAGCGCAACCAGAGGGGAGGCCCACAGGGCCCGTGCCCCCCCCCCAGAACGCTAGTTTGAACAATTTTCAAAAATACTCTTTTTTTTTTAATTCGTACGAAGATGAACGCGCTTTGAGAAAACGAAGTGGTTCCAAAGTAAGCAGGGACGACGAGAAGTCATTTAAAACTTCCCCCTCTCTCCTTTTCGGCATTTATTTTTTCTGTAGTTAGGAACTCATTTGAAACGTTAGTGATTACAAGATCGTATCTTCTTCCGTGTAACCTCATCAAGTGTAAGTGATTTTATTGATTATTTTGTTGTATTTTTAAGTTATTTCATGCCATTTTAACGAGTTCCTTTTTTTCTTTCCTTGAATGATCTTAAAAATATGAATAGTTTAGAGCTTTCGGTGATAAAAATTCGTGTGCATTTTGATTTATTTCATTAATATAGTGAACGAAGTAATAACAAGTATTGATTTCCATTTAATTATTTGAACATCTTACCGCCATACTCTTGTTTCAAGTACTTTAAAGTTTATTCTTAACGTGATTTCAATTCTAGCATAAGAACAATGAATGTTTTTGCAACAGTTTTTGAATAAATTGCAAAACTTATACAATTTTAAGGAATTTTACTAAATAATATCAATAATAATAATAAATATATATTGATGTAAAGAGAGAGAGAGAGAGAGAGAGAACGTGATAGAGTGTTGTGAAAAAAAACATTGTGCCCCCCTAAAAATATTTTCTGGTTGCGCCCCTAGTTTGAAAATGAAATTTTACCAGCGATTTAAAGTAAAAGTTCCTAGCTGTCACAAGGTACAACATCCTATTGTACCTTGGGACACATCCTGATGTACTATGAGAAAGTTTTCATGATTCAGGACACAGCCATATACTTAAACCAGTTTTGCACCAGAAAAAAAAAAAAAAAAAAAAAAATTCCATGGCAGTGAATTAAATTATGAATAATTAATTATGAACATTGAATTATGAATTATTATCTAACGTTAAATGTGTTTTAAAGACTACATCAGATTAGAACATTGTTCCATGTTCCTAAACATATCTTAATTATTAAGAACTGTGCATATGTTGTACCTTGGAACATGTCCTAGGTACAAAATGTTTGACTGCCCCAAGGTACAATCACCACGCGGTTTAAGAACATTCAAACTGATGGTCAATCTAGATGCACTATCATTATTTTCTCATAAGAAAAACATTTAAAGTACTTCTCTTTCACAACAAAATAAAATTCAGTTGATTAAATTTACAAACACAAAGACAGAAAATGAAATAAAAATGAAGAAAATATTTACTTTGAAGTCATGAAATTTTCTTTCTCTCACAAAATGACCAATTTTACTCATTTGATGCTGATTTTTACCATGGCACCATTTAGTGGTAAAGATTACTGTTAGAGATTGCAAAAACATGGCTGTTAAAAGTAGATTCTAAGAAATTAGCAGTGTGCCAAGGTACAAACATAGCCCCGGTTTCCATAATTCTCCCCTACCCCCTCTTTCGTTGTATTTCTGATTCCCCCCCCCCCCTTACTTGAAAATCCTTTATTACTTTTTTTTCTCCCAGCTACAATACGAAATTTTTCTCAAGGTGAAAACTAAGTGTCAGCGTATTTTATTTCATTGATCTACGAAACTGATGAAAAAGGCTCTCGAAAGCCCTTACGATATTTTCAAATTTTCTTTACAGCAGACAGATTTCACCATAAAACAAAAAATCCCAAAAAATCTTACAACTTCTCGGAAATCAAAAATTTCCCCGTTGTTATCTTCGAATATCACAACTGTTTATCGTTCTGTATGAATAATAACGCCTTCGGAGGGGGGGGGGGGGGATGAGCGATAGCACTAAGAATTCAATTTTAAATTTCTCTCTCTGTGCATTATCTGCTCGGGAAAAGGTTCGATTGGGTGGAAGCGCGGGAAGGGCTGTCGTTCCATAACAGCCGGGCAAAAAATTGAGAGGAATGAAATCGAACATCAGGAGAAAATAAAAAAAGATGGAACATAAGAGCGGAGAAAGATCGGGAGGGGTGGATGGAACTTCCGAGGAGGGGGAGGGAAGGGATAAAAAATCTGAGAATAGGATCTTGATGGGTGTTGACGCCGCCACCGTCGAAACAAATTGTCGTCGAGATTGGAAGAGAAAAAGCCTCGCGAGGGGCGATCCCTGGTGACGAGGTTACTCCTAGGGCTGTTCTGGAGCCTTTTTCGAACAGAATCCGGGAAATTTAGTTCCTGGTAGAGCGAGAAAGGTAAAAATGTTGTAGGTGTTACTACAAATCCATTATTTTCGTTGACTGCTGCAGGATAGAAGCGGCCGTAGGGAGAAGAGATGCCAAGATGCGAGAAAAGAGATACTTGGAGGAGAAATTCAGAATTCTTTCGCTTTTTTTTTTTTTTTTTTTTTGAAGTTAATCTATGTTCAATAATAAACTGCACGCAGATGAATGCATGAGAAACACTCAAGCATTAATACTTAGTTATATGTCTACTCGCTGGGTCACCCGACTTTGCACGGTCTACCTCGAAAATAAAAGCTATGTCAAGTTACGTGTGTTCAACAATCAGGCTTGAACAAAATAAATAATAAATAATAAAATAATAAAAAAAAAATTTGAATTTTTGGCATCTTGAATTCAAGTTATGATTTTCGCAATCACGAGCGTGTGTGTGTATGTATGCGCGTGAGTGTTTGTGTAGGCGCATGTGTCTGTATGTATGCGCGTGTGTGTTTGTGTAGGCGCATGTGTGTGTGTATGTAAGCATATGTGTGCATGTTGCGTACGCAGTGCTGTGTGTGGGTGTGTGTGTAGGCATTCGTGTGTGTGTGTATGTGTGTGTAGGAGTGTGTGCAGTGGCGCACACAAGGGAGGGGTCCAGGGGGTCCGGACCCCTCCCATAAGTCTTGATATTTGTCCTGATTGATTACGATTTTATGTATTTTGTTCGTAGAATAGTTTCAAACAAAGGAAACATTTTCAGTTCCAATAAGTGAAAAAATAAAATCCTCATGTTAAAAGACTAAAAAAATGTTGTGAACTTTTCCTCTAATGAATGGTCTCTAAGAAGCAGAATGAGGGTTATGAATGAATACAATGTAATAACCATAATTTTAGCTTTTCAATTGCAGATTAAAATTACATTCTATGAACTTGAATCCATTTTTTAATTATAAAAAAAGTAAAAGCGTAAATTATTTTGCTTTCTGGTTATTTATTTAAGCACATTTCATTAAATAATGTTAATTATTTATTCAGTAGTTTATTTTTTACTGTTTTTCCTTCTCGGAAATCGATTAAATGAAGTCAATATGCTTGACAGCGAATTGGAGTATGATATGAGAATGAGGCTTTCGATCTCGGACCCTCCCCTTGCAAAATTCTTGTGTGCGCCACTGAGTGTGTGTATGTGTGTGTAGGTGTGTGAGTTTGTATGCGCGTGTGTATGCGTGTGTGTGTAGGATATGGACGCAATCTGGAGACGGTTTTCACAAGAGGAGCAGCATCGTGAGGCCGGTCGACGCGACGCCGACGGTGGTGCTGGCAGAGGGTGCTGGTGGGAAAATAAAATGATAGCACGCCAAAACAGTCAAATGAGAACAATAAGC
The DNA here is from genome assembly GCF_026930045.1 of Uloborus diversus. Classification (NCBI taxonomy): domain Eukaryota; kingdom Metazoa; phylum Arthropoda; class Arachnida; order Araneae; family Uloboridae; genus Uloborus; species Uloborus diversus. Next base: position 25,685,621 of record NC_072738.1, read on the forward strand.
AATCGTGATTGCTCAATAAAAACAGTAAAATTTTGCATTAGATTGCGGAAAAATAACCAAAAAGGAAACATTTTAAATCTCTCGATTACTTGTTCATATTCGAGAAAAAAAAAAAGGGCAACACATCTTTCTTCTCAACGATTTTCTTCACGCTACAAATTTTAATAAAACCCTTCTTACGGAAAGTTGAGATGAAGCACTGAAAAATAATTTGAATGGAGGAAAGACTTCGAAAAATAGGGATTTTATGTCGAAATCTAAGAGTCATAATAAATTGTTTTTCTTGATATCTCCATAGTTATTATCGGAGGATTATGTTAAATAGCCAAACATAAAGACGGGAAAACTACGAATCTATCGATACCTGGTTCGATGGTCAGTTCAATGTTGTTCGGGAGAAGTAGGTACATACATAGATACATACGCTCATTTTTTAATTATGTAGGATTATACTATCAAAATTTCGAAAATTTATGCGATCTTAAATAAATAAACATATACAGTGAAAACCCGATTTTGAGTTCCACGAATCTACATTTCCCCCGCATTTTACGTTTTTTCCATCAGGTCCCAGTCTTTCCATGTACTAATAAAGTTAATTTAACAAGGATTGTGAGTTGAATTTCCAGCATTTTACGTTTTCCATGGAAAGTAAAAAGAGTAAAAGTTTTAAAATAAGCGATATTTTTCCTTCTGTGCTTTTTAAAAGCTAATTCGCGTTTTGAAAGTTAATCTATGAATACAGAAATGCAATCCACAGAATCTTGACTTCTGAATCTGGTTTATCATTTCTTCTCATTGTTTGAGGGGACATTTTTCGTTATTTTAAAACCTTTTGTTTTGTTCAAATATACCACAAATGCACTGCAGCTTTCGTCAATCACTCACCTTCGGAAATTAGCGAAGGCAAAATATAAACATTTTACCTTCTGAAAATGTCATCTGTACCTTTTGTTCTTTTCTATTTTTTTTTTTTTTTTTTGCTTTCTATGTGTTTCCCGTATTTTACGTTTTTTTACCCAGTCTTTTGAGAAACGTGAAAACGGGGATTCCCTGTAGCAAAAAATAATAAAATAGATTGCAATGGAAATAATAAAATCACGAAAAGTTGTTTAATTTTCTCTAAAAAAAGGTTAAGGAATTGAATTATACAAATTTATTTTCGAGGTTATTTATGATGATGAACTTTTAACTGAAAGGTAATTCATTCAATGATTGAAAAAAGTTGAAATTGTTTGCGAGTTTTGATACTTAACGTTCAGGCAGCCAGAAGTTTTTTGAGGGAATGTGAGATTGAACCTGTCCTGTAACTCAAGTTGCTGTTCAACCAATCAGCTATAAGCAATTTGGCAAATGATCTATTGCCTAAACACTATCTCGGTTCTTGTGCCACAGATTTAAACATAGTAACGCCACCCTTATGCAGTACACAGCACTAAAACAAAAAAAAAAAAGTCGATTTTCATGACATTAGGAATGCCTATGCGAGGATAAGTCTATTTTTCCCTAACTTCTAAAGTAAAAAGATGAAAGTTTTTTTTTTTTTTTTTTTGTATAACTCTGGCGGGCAGGACTACGGGTTCTCAATGTTAAATTTTAAAAACCAACGGGTATAGTAAAGCTGAATAAATACCTTTGTGCATGAAAAGTAAAAATAAGAAATAGCAGTGTATAATTGCACAAAAATTCCAGATTACTGCATAAAAAAACTGCAGCAATCTGCAATTTTGTACAATAGTACGTTGTTACTTATTTTTACAACGAGTATAGTGTTGCTTTGGTAACATGTTTGACCTTGGTCACACATCACGTGCTCATTTACGTTTGGGTTGAAAGAGGAGATATTCTCAGATTAGCACATGCCAATAGTCGTTAGCCCATAACGCAAACCGGCTTTCTGCACCCCTATTTCAATAAATGCATTCGTTATTGGGGTCCAGAGCACAAAAAGTATCAAAATTTACATTTTTTTTTTCAAAAAATCATTTTAAAAATGTCTTTGCATTCAAATTCTTATAAGTCAAGAACTGATAAACATAAAGTAATGAAATTTGGAGCATATCTTTTTCAAACAGTTTTACTTTAATTCTTATTTGGCAATTTTGAAAAAAAAAAAAAAAAAAAAAAAAACGTTTACTGCAAAAAAAAAAAAAATTATCTTTGAATTTCTCGAAATTTTTCTTCAAATATTTTCTATTTTTTATTGAATAAACATTTTTTTAAATCGCCAAATAAAAATTAAAACTTAGATATTCGTGCATAATTTTTGAAAAAAAAAATGAACGAGAATATTTTGAGTTTTAGCAATTAGAAGCAACCCCATTAAAAAATAATTAATTAAATTTTTTAAAAAATATTTATTTTTAGAATATTCATCTCTTGATTTTTCTTATTAAATATATGGTGAATCAGTGCAAAAAATTTCAAAACTCTAAGCTCTTTAATAATTCTTTTTTCAAAATGTGTGCCGGACCCCCTTAAAGCCTTCGTGGTTCAAATTTAACTTATGAGAGCCATACTATAAACTGGATTCTCTTACCAGCTAGTTTCTTAGGAATCCTAAGGTACCAGGTGACTCTCTTTGGCGGTAAGACCTCTTAAGGCTGTTACCGCTTTTCAGTCAAGCAATATTTCTTCAAAGAGTTTTTTCTTTCAACTTCCGATGAAGCGTTACTGATGATCATATAATCCGAAGTTTACAATTTTGATGGAGACGTAATACCTGATTCTCAATTGACTGAACTTTATGAATGTTCAGACTCGAAACAGTAATCTATATTACGATATTCTTCCTCAACTATTTTTTATTTTTACGAAAAAGCAATGTTTTTAAAAAAATTAAGCTCTGTAGATAGCTGTATATTATCTGAAAAAGTCTTGAATACTGGCGATTTAGTATTAATCTTTTTTTTTTCCATCTCCAACTGTTTTGTAAGTCAACTTATCCCTTTACCTGAACTGATTTAGTATGAACATTTCTTTTTTTTTTAATCACTAACTCTTATATAAGTCAAGTTTTCTATTTACCCTTTATGTTATATTAATATCGAAAGAAATGTTTTAACTGAAAATAATAATTTATTGCAAAGTATTTAACGTGCAAGAAGTTTTTATTTACTACTTACTATTCAGTTAAGAAAATAATACAGCAATGTTTCGACATACGTCCTTTCATGTGCCAGAATATGCACCTGAATTACAAGCAGAATTGCCGGAAGAATTCTTTTAAGAACTCTTACTCTTTGCTAATGTGTGGGTGCTCAATTTCATATAATTATATCTAGGGCTACGTGTCAATCTTCGAGTCTACAAAAGGAACGTTATCATTCGAAAACAAGTATTCCTTAAATTTCTGCACCACTCCCCACATCTGTTCTTATCAGAAATTGAATTAGCCATTTTACCGAAAGAGCATTCGAACTGGTCTCTGCGGAATCTTCTCAACAACAAGCCGCCGAGGAGGGCTGCAAAAACATGAATTCCAATCATTCTGTTCTTTGAGGAAGTGGTTCCTTCCCGCATATCCACCCCTGGCGTCTCATTTACAGCCGAGCAAATTGGTCCCACAACCGGCATCGGAAACAATTGGCATTTGCAAAGCGAACGATGTGGTTCGACGTTGTTCAAAATAGTTACTTCTGTTTGGTATTCTTTGGGCGCAAAAACCATTCCTTGCGCGCTTATTTATTTATTTATTTTCTCTTTTCCGCAGCGTCCATCCACACAATAAATCCACTTTAGTCTGTTGAGGGGAAATAAGTCAAGAAGTGCTACTTGGAAGTCGTTTTTGTTCTTTTCTGTTCCATTTCTTGTTCCCGCCATCGTTTCTTTCATTTCCACATTTTATCTTTTTTTTTTTTTTTTTTCATACTTCGCACTTTTGACCGAAAAATATTAAGAATTTATTTCCTTTTGTGAAAAGATATTTTCTTTCGGCAATATTTTTACACTTTCGTATAAATAGATGGAAACGTTCAGTTCCTTTCTTTCACCTTCGCTGCCTTGTTTCATCTTGCGATTGAGGGCCTTGGAGCAATCTCAAAAACGCAATTTCCAGCCCTGTTTCCTGAAATCAGAGTGGCTTAAAAATAACAGTGCTGCACCATTTGTTTGACTCTCAAAATGAACGTCACGTATGAAAATGAACATGATTTATTAGTGGACAAAGTGAAACCCCGATTCTAAATTTCTCAAGGGACTGGGTTTAAAAAATATAAAGTACGGGAAATATGCAGAAAGAAAAAAAAATCAAATGGAAAAAAACTAAAGGTAGTAAACGTGGTTCTATCAAAAGGTATATAATATCTATATTTTATAAAAAGAACATTGATATACATTCCCTTTTAAGATCATCTTTCCGCATTATAGTGAAACCTCGATTTTACGTTTATCAATGGACTGGATTTTAAAATTGTAAGATACGAGAAATACATAGAAAAAATCAAATAAGAAAAAAAAAACTAAAGATATAGCAAACATGACTCTCAAAAATATGGCAAGACATCTATAATTTATAAAAAGGACATTTTTATATATACCATTTTAAGATCATTTTTACGCATTACACTGAAACCCCGATTTTACATTTCTCAAGGGACTGGGTTTAAATAATAAAAAATATGGGAAAACATAAAGCACGGGAAATACGTGGAAAGAAAAAATCGAATCAAAAAGAACTAAAGATAGTTAACATAATTCTTTCAAAAAGTATGATATCTAGGATTTATAAAAAAGAACACTATTATACAGACCATTTTAAGATCATTTTTATGCATTACAGTGTAACTCCAAATTTAAGTTTCCCAAGGGACTGAGTTAAAATGTAAAACCGAAAAAACATAAGATAGGGGAAATACGTAGAAATAATCAAATTTAAAAAAAAAAAAAAAAACTGAAGGTTATACTCTCTTTCAAAAGATATAATAGAAGATATGCTTTATAAAAATAACATTATTTGAAGATTATTATTACGTATTTAGTTGCGAATTCTGGAATTATGGTTGAAATAGTCCGTAGTAGTGGATTGTTTTCAGGCATTTAATTCAAAGTGAATGCAGTATCTTCCAGAACTGAAATACTTTGACCAGACGGAAGACAGGAGTCCGTGGAATGTATTTCTCTTTTCATAATTAACATTCATGAACATGGATTAGCATTAAAATAGCACAAAAAGAAAAATATTGCTCATTTAATTTTTTTTTTTTTTTTTCACTTTCCAAGGAAAACGTAAAATGCGGGAAATTCCATAAATAAACAACATACCATCCGGGGTAAATTAACATTATTGTTTTATACGGAAAAACTGGGACCTGATAAAAAAAAAACATAAAATACGGGGAAAATGTAGATTCAAGGAACGTAAAATCGGATTTTCACTGTAGATCTCTTTAATTATAAAATTTTAAGTATTATTTTGCACACACTGCGACAGCTTCAAAAAATGCGCGGGCCTTACGATTGTATCAAACTGACAACGAGGTTTTATTCAAGGCCTATGAAGCTATAGTAAGATCCTGGACCTATGAGAGCCCTGCTCTGACCACACAACCTACCAATATCACTAGTCTACAAAACAAAACTTTTTTTCTGTTACACGAAGAAAAATGCCTGATCTTAATGTAAAATAATGCACTGAATTTAAATAGCAAGCAGTTTTTCTCCATCACCCGCAGATTTTGTGTAACACTAGACGGAAGTTTGAAAGAAATGCGCAAATTCACATGCATGACTAACACTCAAATAATGATAAAAAACTTAGCTATTGTTCCTTTCTTTCTGTATTAGGCATCAGGAACATCCCTCATTAATCAGCAAAAATTTATTCAGCACTTTGAGAATGTGAGCCTCTTCAAAGATGCGACCTTTTAGTTTTACTTTAATAGTACGTATAGAAATTCTGGTTTTAAATATTCAAATTCAGCTCTAGTGTTGCAAAGTCTTAACAATGTTCTTAAAAACACCTAATTTAATATGAAAGGCCAGTAGAAAAACACATATCCAGTTTTTCTTTTTTTTTTTTTTTTAATTCTTCTTGCCATTGCTATCCCATTCAGGAGAAAACAGCATTGTATTAATAAAATTTGACAGTTAATAAAATTTGTTTTATTTAATTTTAGGCAAGAAATAATTGTTCCATGATATGTGTTGCACTAAATTTTATCTAAAACAGACTGACAAATCTTTATATGTTTCATTCATATCGATTGAATATGCTAGTGATACCCACGGCAACGTGTTTCAATCATGCAATAAGAGTAGGTTTTAAAATAGTAGTTTCGAAAGAGTTAATACCAAGTCTCATCTGTTTGATATCAAAATACAAACATATCCATTACAGAATCAATACTATTTCAGTACACTAAATCATGTTCCTTAGAGTAAAATCTATGTATTCTTTAAGTTTCCATTCAAATTTAAAAACTCAGAAAATGATTCAATTCAGGTAGCGTATACCACAAAAATGGAGTGCCATTAAGACTGACTACCATGTTACCACTGCAGTACCGACAAACCTGACTATCTATCTCCACATTTCTTGTCTTCACGACAAAACTTTAGTTGTTCATTTTGAGTTTTTATCAACTTGATACAGGAAAACACCAGGAAAAATAAATCACTTAAAACCTATGATTACACAAAAACTGTGGGTGGTGGAAAAAATCTGATTAAATATTTGAAATCAGCGTCAAAAATTACCCTAAAAAACCATAAATGTTTCATTTAACAAAGTCTTTGTTTACCAGTCTATTAGTTTTTATCATTACGTGTTACAGGAAAACATAGGGAAAATAAATAAACTAAAACCTATGATTACACAAAAACTGTGGGTGATGGAAAAAAATCTAAGTAGAGATTTGAAATCAGCGTCAAAAACAACCCTAGGAATACTATAAATGTTTCATGTAACAAAAACCTTTGTTTACCAGTATATTCGCTCAATAATTTCTCATCAAAATATTTTGCGAATGTTTTGCACCTTGTTCTCTCTGATGTTTTGCTACAAAACACCTCCGAATCCTCGGATCTCCGCAAAACATCTGCGAGAACATGTCTCAGAATTCATCTGTGTTGCGACAAAGATGGTGTTCTGCCGATGTTTACGGTTTTTAAGACTTCAAGGTTGTGCATGACCAACATTTAACCAGAACTGATATAATATTGAAAATAACAGGGAGTGCGCCCCCTTTCGGATACTTTGCGTCATGGACGGAGGAGAGGGGCGATGGGGGCGATCGCCCCTCCCTTGAGAGGCTCTACTGGCATTTTTTCGACATTGAAGTTCAAAAATTATATTTTAGACAGTCTGCGAAGAATTTAAGGGAGTTATAGTTCTCAGCTGGAAATATTTTGGAATATTTCAAACTTGAGATTTTGAAACTGCGATTTTAAACCATCTTTGGTAACATTAGAGGAAGGAATGAGGCTCAAACTATTTCTTCTGCCAATTTTTTTGAAACTGTAGTTTCTGAAATGTAATTTTAAACAATGTTCGATTGTGGTAGGGGCAGAGGTTTCCTAACTGTCAAATGTTTTCAAAAATGAAGTTCTAAACACGCAATTTCGCCCCTCCCTTGAAGAAGTCCTGGATCCGTCCTTGCTCTGTGCAGTAAAATGAATCAAGTTTTGTCTTCTTCTTTCTAATGTGGCCCCGTTAGAGGCACTTCCTTTTGCAGACCTAGTGCGATCCCCCGAAATAGCATTCATTCTTTCATATAGCACCCCTTTCAGCAGATGCCATTGCCACGAAAATTTTGACGCACAATTTCCCCACCAGATAAAGCCACCTGCGCTCTATTCGATGCGAAATAGCACTAGAAATTCTATTCTGACAAGAGCACTCTAATCCATACGAGAACTTGAGGGAGCTTTTACATGCCGCATATAATCAAACGACGCAGACAATGTCGATTATCTGCATCTTAAAAATCCACCGACTGGAGCCAGGATCGAACCTGCTCCTTTAGGCATAAGAGAAAAACGTCTTATCACCACACCGCTCAGTCGGTACAAATTAATTAAGCAATAATTCTAAAACGATAAAATTAAAGTAACAATTTATGGCTACTGACCTTTTTAAAAGAATCCCCTTTTTCCCATGTGATTGTGTTGATGCGCCGCTGTGATGACATCATTTGGACAGCGTCCGGATCAGAGGTGAGGGAGCAGATTCGGAAAAGAGAAAAGAGCGCGAAAGGCGGCCTTTTGTAAACGTTCCAGAAACAACACGCCCTCGTTTGGATGTGCTGAAGACGGGAAGATGTGATTGTTGGGAAATTTCCTTCGTCTTCGTCACTTGCCGACGAATAATGGCTGCTGAAAGGGTGCCGACCTTGTCAGATGCACCGACTTGATGAGAAATATTAAAGTCGGCACTGTGTTACTGGTTTTCGGGGCACATAAAGTGGTAAAAGTTTTTTTTTTTTCGTTTTCTCTTTATGTTTCCAAATTCCAACAAAAGAGATGAATAAATGAGCAATTGGTTTCGGTGGAAATGAACAGTTATTATTGTTTAATATTTTCACATGAATTGTTCTATTAGTTTTATAATAAAGCGAAAAAGAAATGCTAACAAAAAGCGATAAATAAATGAACAATTGGTTTCTGTGAAAATGAAAAGTTATTATTGTTTATATATATATATATATACTATTTTCGAATTAATTGTTTCTTCAGTTTTTATTCCAATGTATTGTTATTAGTTGTAATTAAAATAATAATTTTACCATTCTGTTATCATAACTATTTGTTAAAAGTAATTGATAGTTTATTAAAGTCACTACTATAATACTTTCATACTGCTAACGACTTCTAAAGTGGTAAGAGCTCAGTATTTCTAATCTTTGTTTTTCCTTTTTAAATCGCATGTTTTCCAATTCCAATAAAAAGAGATAAGTGAGCAATTGATTTTTGGGAAAATGAAAAGTCTTCATTATTTTATTTCTTTCACATTATTTTTTATTAATTAGTTTTCGTTTTAGTATTCTATTACGATAACTATTTTAGCGATTATTGGAATTTTAACTAATTATTGATACAAAAGCTATAATTTTTATTACTAAAACTAGCAATGTAGTTTTTGTAGCCAAAAACTATAATATTTTCAGACTGTTTACGACTTCTAAAGTAGCAGAAGCTTAGTTTCCATCTTTCTTTTTCTTTTTAAATCACATGTTTCCAATTTCCTATAAAAAGAGATAAATAAATGAGCAATCGGTGTCTGGGAAAATGAAAAGTTATTACTGTTTTAATTACTTTCATAGTAATTGTTTTATTAGTTTTTATTCCTATGCATTTTTATTACAATACTTGTACTATTACTGATAATTTTAATCATTTATCATAACTGTTTTTAACCATTATTGATATTTTAATTAACTACTATTAAAAAAACGGTCATTATTTTTCTTTCTAAAATTATCAGTGTTGTTACTGTTGCGAATAATTATAATATTTTCATACTGTTAACGGCGTCTAAAGTGGCAAAAACTCAGGTTTTTTTTAACATAAATCAGGTCTCGGGGTTTTTCCAAATTGCATTAAAAATAAAATAAGAAATAAATGATCACTTAGTGTATGGGTCAGTTAAAAATAATAATTATAATTTTCTTCCTATTATTTCTTAATAGTTTTATCAATTCTTAATATAATAATGGTAATAATAAATTTACTATTCTGTTTATCATAGCTATTTTTTTTTTGAGATTATTGTTACATAATAGTCTCACCTTTTTAATTGCCATAATTATTTTATTTTTTGCTATTACTGTTTTTTTTTAGTATTATAACACTATCGTTATTATTTATATTTCCTAAATTATTACTGCTGTTACTTGTAGCAATAATTCTAAAATTTTAAGACTGTTAATAAATCCGAAATTGGTAAAAGTTTTTTTTTTTTTTTTTTTAATCCAAATGTTTCCAAATTGCAACAAAAAATAGAGTAAAACAAAAAAGTTAATTTGAATTTTGGCATCTTGAATTCAAATTGTTTTTCGCAATCACGAGTGTGTGTGTGTTTAGGCGTGTGTGTGTGTGTGTGTGCGCGTGCAGGCATGAGTGTGTGCCTATGTGTGTGTGTGTATGTGATGGTGTGTGTGTATCTATTCGTGTTTAGGTGTATGTGTGTGTGTGTGCGTGCGTGTAGGTGTGTGTATCAATTTGTGTGTGTGTAGGATATGGGCGCAACCTGGAGACGGTTTTCCCTAGAGCAGCAGCATCGGGATGGGCCGGTCGGCAGTGGTGCTGCAGAGGGAGGCGGGGGGAAATAAAATCATAGGAATTCAAAACAGTCAAGTGAGAACAATAAGCAAAGTGATTGCTCAAAAAATAAGAAATAAATAAATATTTGACTTTTATTTTGTGGCCAGATGGAAAATTACCACTATTTCATTATTACTTACTTGTTTCATTCGTTTTTATTAAAACTAATATTTTTAAAATTGTAATTGTTGAAATAATAATGATAACAACAACAATCGTAAAAAGTTAATATGGTAAGGGGTAATATCATCATTATTCCTTATCATTATTACTATTATTATTGTAACAACTCTCATTATTATTTATATCGCAAAATTTTTTTTTCCAGTTTTTGTTATTATTGTTCCAATAATTCCCACTGTTAATGACAAAGTTTTTGAATGCTCAATTTTTTTTGTCCATATTGGGGCGTTGCACAGTGAAAATGAGCAAGGGCGCTTAAAAATGTCGTTTTTTTTCCTGATCTCAACCAATAGAGGATTCAGGATTAATAAATAGGCGTAGGCCTACTTCTTAGGCAATCAGAACTGGAATTTCAGAGTCCTTTGTCTAATACAAAACTAAAGGGAGCCAGCCTTTAGACGGTGAGGAACCATGAAAGCGGGAATTAAAAAAAAAAAAAGCTTTTAAGTAGTCTATATTTTTTTCTCATCAAAGGCAGGTGTATTTAATTTCTCTCGTGTCCAACGATAGTAATAGCACGCAAAAAATGAATAATCGAACATTTAAACCAAAAAAAAAAAAAAAAAAAATCGGTTTTGATCAGCACCGAAAACTTGGGAATTTAAAGTTATTTTTTCAAAATACTCTGCAAAAAAAAAAAAAAAAAATGTACTCTTATGTACTCTTTGAAACTAATATTAATTATCCATCAATGGTCTGTATGAAGATCCTAAAAAGGAATTAGCTGGCGTAAACCTCTGCGAACTTAGGACCCTAATCCCAAACAAATTGAAAAAAACTCGCTAATTACATGTTTGTGTGAACAAACGAGCGTGAGAGGTTTTAAAAACATTTCTAAGCGCTTTTTGGCATTTTCGCCCCACTGTGCGTTTGGGTGATAACTCACTGCTTAATACCCCAGGCTTTGCCTTAATTTTACACGTTGAAACGCATCATGTCTGTGGGCTCTCGCTGGCGAGATAAACTTATCTACCAGTTTGTTGGCACCTCAGTTCCAATCTGATGACACCTCACTCCTCCCCGGTTATTCCCCATTCCAGACTGATGAGCCCAAAGAAGGCCAGAACTGCAGTCGGTTGTGAAGTTGTCGGTTTGTGAAGAGGTTCTGCTTTACTCCAACACTATAGCTGTTCTGGAGGGTTTGAAAGCGCTCGGGTTCATGGACTTGGTCTGATGTTTCTGTCTACCGCGTGGGATAATCAAGAACAACAACAACAGTATTTCTATTTTTGTTACTGTTGTCAATAACAATCATACTTTAAACTCTTAATGGCAACTAAGAGTTAAAGTACATCTTACCAAGTACAACAAGTTTGCTGTTTTAAGGGAAAATTATAATCTTATCCTTATTATAGATTAATGCATTTCTTTCTTTCAGTTTCAGCTCCGATTCTTTACTTTTTGCTAGCATCAATAACTTTTTTTTTTAATGAAAACTAAATAATTTTCGGATGAAACATTTTATTTAAAATTAAAGCAGGACTTGATTACCATACAAACCTGGGCCTGGAGCTGGGGCCACATCTTCCTAAAGGGCCCCAAATTACTCAAAGAATTATGCATAACATTGCAGCTACGTGAAAAATACTTTTTTTTTTTCGAAAATAATGATGAAAAATTATGATTTATTAATTGGAAAAAAAACTTCCTTAAAAGGGAAATTTTATTCATTCTGCCAGTAACAAATTTACTTTGTCACAATTGTGAGGAGCCCCAAAGGGGATTCATAAGTGCACGTGATAAATGATTTATACATAGTCTTGTGACAGACGATGACGCCCCCACCGTTTCGAGTGGCCCTAAACCTGTAAATCAACCACTGCGTAGTCTTCAGAGGGTCTCCAAATTAACGTGACCTTGGGCCTCACTTTTTGTTAGTCGGGCTCTGCTTACAAGATCTTAACACCAAAATCTGTTTATATCTTAAAACTTCTTTTGCTTCCCAGTAATAATATTAACATTGCAGTAACAACTGATTTACAAACAGAAACGTGCAATGTTCCACGAAAACTGCTGACCGTATACTAAGTGTTGCCAAGTAGCAAATTAACAACTAACTACACTATCGTGAGGAGTAAGAGAGAATGTGTTTATGTTCTCGGGCCTAGCAGTTGAAACACAATAACATTATCACTATTTTTTACTTCAATGCCGATAATGAACCTTGATAAAATAGGCGTCAACCGAACTCTATCAGAAAAGTCTTCTACAATGTTTTCACTCCCAACTAAAATCTGCAAATTTTACCGTAAGCGTTTACCCTTTCCAAAAACAAATAAATTTCATTTAACTCCATTAACTCTCTGAAATGTAAATATTGCTGATGACGAGAGACTCGTCAGAGCTGAAATCGTCTGGAGGGTGGAATCCCAAGTGGGTGGTGCGCCTCCCTTGTTTGAAAACTCTCATTAAAGGAACTATTTTGACGCCTGAAAGATTCGATTTGCAATTTCTCTTCACGGCCAGAAATGTTTGCCATAATTTAATAGCAAACGCAGCTCTCAACATTTTGGCAGTTTACCAAGATAACTAGATTATGCGGGTAATAAATAAAGAGATACTAGGCGCAAGTCTGGTAAATGTGGTTATATCGTTTGAGTATGTTTAATGTTAGTGTCAGAGCGGGAAATCATCGGAGGCAAATTTGGTCGGCAGCAAATTGGAAATACGCCTGTGAATCAAATTTAGTCCATAAAACACACGACGGGCTGCTAGCTGTTGGTTTGAAGATAAATGAACTTGGCCCAAAGGATTGTTTGTCTCTCAATTAGCAATTTTCAATTGCGTTACATCGAATAAAGAGCACACAGCACAGGCGAGCGTTTAGTTTCTTTGGCGCTAGCGCATTAAACTCTATCGACAGCATTACCGATTAAGCGATATTTTTACACCATTGAATTTCATCGATGATTTTTACTGTTGAATTTAGTCGACTATATTCACTGAATCCAGTTGCGCACACAAGGGAGGGGTCCAGGGGTCCGGACCCCTCCCATAGGTCTTGCTTTTTTCCAATGGTTGATTACGATTCTATGTATTTTGTAAGTAGAATAATTTCAAACAAAGGTAACAATAATTTCAGTTCAAATAAGTGAAAAAATAAAATCCTCGTGTTAAAAGATTTTTTAAGATACTGTGCACTTTTCCTACAACGAATTGCCTAGAAGAAGCAGAATGGTGATCATAAATGAATACACTGTAATAATCATGTTTTTAGTTTTGTAATTACAGATTAAAATGAGTTTCTATGAACTTGAATGCATTTTTTGATTATGAGTAAAGTAAAAGCGTAAATTGTTTTGCTGTCTAGTTATTTATTTCAGTAAATATACAGGGTTGTCCAAATTAAAGTTCCCCAACTCAGAGGCCTGTGCAGGATGTTCTATGGGTCATAATGTGATGAAATTTTGGAAACAGACAATTCAGATCATGCGCTCATGATTTATTTAAAAAAAAAATAGTACCTCAAGTTTCCGATAGGTGGTGTTGCAGATCAACAAGACATTCTATAGATGTTCTATATGTCTGCCGTGGTTCTCCACAACTTTTTCCATCCGTAAAGCAGTGTGTTCCACAGCGGAACGCAATAAGTGCACACTAATACCACGCACATTCTGAATAATTGAGTCTTTCAGATCTGCCCAGGTTGCTGGATTTTCTCGGTAGACTTGATCTTTTAAAAATCCCCATAACCAAAAGTCGCATGGGGTGAGATCAGGCGAGCGAGGAGGCCAAGCTGTTGGGAAACAGCGGCTGATCACACGTGCATCAGTGAAAGTTGCCCGTAACACCTGTTGAACGCCCAGAAGAATATGGGGAGGTGCACCATCCTGCATAAATATCGTGTCCTGGAGGTGGCCACGTTGTTGCAGTTCATTAATCACAAACGTTGTCAACATGTCCTGATATCGTCTACCTGTGACAGAGCAGGTTTCGAATCCTCTTGGAGTCACCTCTTCAAAAAAATAAGGCCCAATGATGAATGTTGCAGTGAAACCGCACCATACCGTAACCTTTGCAGGGTGCAAGGGCACTTGATGAATTGCTCGAGGTTTTTCATTTGCCCAAATGCGGCAGTTGTGCGCATTCACTTGACCATTCAGGTGAAAATGGGCCTCATCCGTCCAAAGGATATTCCACGGCGAAGCAGCATCGACTTCCATTCTGGCAAGGAACTGCAGCGCAAATGTTTCCCGAACCACAGGGCCCCGTCCGACAGCTGATGAAGACTATGGATTTTGTAAGGAAAATAGCGTAGGATTCGACGCATCACACGCCAGACGGTCGTATAGGGCATATCCACAGCACGAGAAACACGTGGCACACTGACAACACCATGTGGCGATTGTCTAGTGGTATCCAGTGGCGGATTGGTTGAAAAAATCGGCCCTGGCATTAGTAGATGTATAGCGGCCCCTTATCTCTTATAGGTATTAAATTTTACCTAACGATTGGGATATCACTTAAATATCAAGAAATTATTCATAACAACTAAATATGTTTTATTTAAACAAAATTCAACAGATAGGAACACTTCTGCGCTTTAATGGTGAACAAATTGATACAGTATTAGCTAAACTTTATTTTGGGGGAAAATTGTGATTGTAATTGTCCATTTAAGTATTTCTATGATGCCCCGAACTTGATTGAATATTTCCGTAATGATAACACTGTTTGGTTAGTATGTCCTTTTCTGCAGTCATAACAAGTAACTTAATTGCCCTGTTATATGAAACTGATCTAGCGATGTTCATGGGTGAAAGACTAGGGCCGTCTTAGAACGTGATGGGTCCCTCGACACAAACATACATTACTGGGCCCTGTCATTAACATTTCCTTTTTTATACTGCCATACCCTGACGACCCCCGAACTCGATGCGAGGTCAAAAATCTTGTGGGAGGAGTCAGGTACGAGTTTGGCAGCCCCCCCCCCCCCTTTTTTTTCAAACGCATGTATCAATGCAAAGAGAGAGTGTGTGAACTCAGTTTTCTGGCTCCTGGGAGTCATTAAAGTACTAGCAATATAAAGTTAATGGAAAGATTAAACTTAAGCCTGAAATAGTGGGGTCCAGGGGGCCTCTCCCCCGAAAAATTTTCGAAATTATAGCCTTAAAAACTCAATTTTAGACAATATTTGGTGATGTTAGGGGAGCGTAGGTTCAGGGTTTCTCCTGCTGCAATTTTTCAGAAGTGAAAATCTAAAAACAGAATTTTAAATTATCTTCGAGTATATGCTATGAAGAGCGATTCCGGTGACTCTCCTCTGAAATTAAAAAAAAAAAAATTAGCTCTGAAAACGCAGTTTTAGAAGAACTTTGGTGATTTTAAATCGAGATAGATTCCGAGGCCATCCACCAGAAAATTTTCAAATTGAAGTCTTAAAAGTGTTTTTTTTTTTTTTTGGTAAAGATAAGGGCACCGGCAGTTACTCGAAAGTTAAGTTCTAAAAACGGAATTTTTGGTGACCTTCAGTGATGTTAGGAAAAGGAGTTTTCAGGAGGCTCACCCCGGAAAATTTTCGAAATTAAAGCACTAAAAACGAGATTTAAAACGTTCTTCATTGATGATGCCGAGAGAGAGGAGGAGACGGCACACTTTCCCAGAAAATTTTTGATACTATTAATTTAAAAACACAGTTTTAGACCATCTTTGGGAATGTTTAAAAATGGGAGAGGCTCGAGTGCTTTCCTCCAGCAAATTTTCAAAACTGGAATTCCATGTTATGGCGGGAATGGATTCGGCTGTTCTCTTATGAAGTTATTCAAAATTAAAGCCCAAAAATTTAAAGTTTATACGATCTTCGATGATATTAGGAGGGGGGGGGGGAGGGTCTAGGGACCACCGGAATTCTTTCGACATTGGTTTTTATCAACTTACTTTCTTTTTAAACTGAGAGGCCCGAAACCGTGAGTTTGTACAGCATACAGAATACTTTATGTTTCGTCAAAAAATGTTTGAAACTCACATTTCGTCAGAATTTGGCATCTGATTTGATAATCTTAATAATGTAGAGTCGTTCATGCTCCTCAAGGGTATTTTAAAATTGCTTTTTTTACAATAATTTTACGTAAAAAAAATATTTTGTTGCTTTTATTCCAATAGTTATAAACAGGATCGCCGATAGCAAAAGGGAAAAAAATGACATAGGTCATTTTTTTTCACAGGCCCCCTTCTACACCTTTCACCATTAGGATATTTTATCCTCTGCACGAGTTCGATTCCAAGCCGGGCCCCTATTCTCCAACTAAGCTGACATGACCTCACGTCGGCCCCTGTTATAAGTTGCATTTTAGAGCAATTGTGAATTGTGACTTATAAATAAAAGCGTCAAAGAAACCAAGTCTTATAACATTTTACCCTGTGTGTTTTTTTTTTTTTAATTTATTTTTTTATTACACCACTAAAAATATATTGGCAGCCTCAGGGCCCGACTAACTTAAAGTGAGGCTCTAGGCCCACATTAATTTGGAGGCCCCCTGAAGACTATGCAGTATTTCATTTACATTTTTAAAGCACGAGTGCACTTTTGGAGGCCTTTTTGTCTAATCACACAACTATGTATAAATCACTTATGTACATTTATGAATCCCCTTTGGGAACCCTCATAAGCATGACCAAGGAAATTCGTTACTGGGAGAATGATTAAAAATTCCCCTTTAAAGAAGTTTTTTTCTAATTAATAAGCCACAATTAAAAAAAAATACATGTATTTTTCATATCGTTGCTATGCATAATTCTTTGAAAAATTAGGGGCCCCTTAGGAACATGGGGTCCCAGGCCTAGGCAGCCTGTGTGGTAATCAGGCCCTGGGTAGCCCCATTTCAGAAATTCCCCCTCCCACCGCCTCTTGGTGATGGTTCTGCCTTTCTCCACCCGCAAGCTTTAGCCCATGCGTAAAGAGGAGCTGAAGCTATGTTTTGCGAATTTGCGTTATTCTAAACACATGAGCACAAAATTTACATTTTATGCTAATAGACGGGCCCGAAATACTTTGCTGTTAGTTGATCGGCCCGAAGCATGACCGGCCCACCGGGCAAATGCCCGGTTGCCCGCCGGCTGTATCCGCCACTGGTGGTATCCACGACCGCCAAAGCAACGCCTTCTACGCATGCAGAATTCACAGCATAACGTCCTCTACCTGGCAAAATTCCCAGTTGTCCAGATCTTTCGAACTTCCTCATCATCTCTCTTAAAGCGCGTGGTGACATCGGTCCTCGGCGCATGTTTTTCAACCGACGGAATGCTCTTAATTACAGCACATGAGTTCTCGTCATTCTGGTAAAAAAAGTTTGACCAATAGAGCTTTGTCTTTCAAAGTCACCATTGTGTACCGGCGAGGTTGAAAATAACTGCCTGTGCAACGCCTGTCTTCCACCTTCCACTTTTGTAGGGCTCATCTTTTGCATACGTTGCGCTAAAGCTTTATTTCTGCAACTCACGTTGTTGAAATATGCAAATTTCCCAATTACTTGTGTTACAGCGCCATCTATCGGCAACTTTTAGTACTATTTTTTTTTTTAAATAAATCACGAGCGCATGATCTGAATTGTCTGTTTCCAAAATTTCATCACATTATGACCCATAGAACATCCTGCACAGGCCTCTGTTGGGGAACTTTAATTTGGACAATCCTGTATTTCATTAAATAACGCTAATTATTTATTCAATAGTTTATTTTTTACTGTTTTTCATTCTCGGGAACCGATAAAAATCAAATCAATATACATGAAATACACCGCCAGCTCAGTCAATTCCAGCCGAGGACTGCAGTTTCGGGCTTATTAGCACTCATCAGCCCGGCATAGGAGTGACTGAGCTGGAGGTGGAGAACCTCTCAAGGAAGCCAAGAGTGCCAAACAAACTGGAAGCTAATACAGAATTAGTCGTCTGGAATTGACTGAGCTGGCGGTGCATTTCATGTATTTCCGCCTTAGCCCTGGCTATAGAGCGGTAACTTACTCAATATGTTTGTTTGACGGCGTATTGGGGTATAATATGAGAATGAGGCTTTCGACCTTGGACCCTCCCATGCAAAATTCCTGTGTTCACCACTGACTGAATCATATCATTCGATTATTTTTTTACATCGAACGTGTTCCATTATCGTATACTTGCCAACATCTCTTACCAAAAGTATTGACAACTTACTGAAAAAATGCAGCAGAAATGAGTAAAAATACAGAAACTTTTACATGACATTATTTTGTAACTATAAAATTAAAGCTGTTGTTGGCTTGATCCATGGCCTAAATTGGACCGAAGGTTGTTCAGACAGCCTCAGCAATTTCAATGCAGTTATCGTTATATAGGCCTGCGTATGCATTCTCAGTAATTTGTTGTAGCTTTCTTTGGATGACAAGGCAGGAAAAAATGTAATCCGTTTTTAGTACGTACTAGGGGCAATTCTTACAGTTCTGATTTGTTCTTGAGCCGTCCATTTGGATTTTCATTCCTCCTCGGTAGTGTCCTTGTCCAGAGTCTTGTTAGGGTCTTAAGCAGTTGTTTAACAACAAAATATAAAATTAAAGATTAATTTTCGCTAGAGGCTATTTGATGTAAGGCCCTAGATCGTAGCTTAAGTATAGCGACACGTCCGCCACCTTGGGGCAAAACGATGCTTTCCTCTATGTCTGCTACGGTGAAGTAGCGTGTTTTCTTTCTTGAATGTGGTGTTTCTTGATTGTGAATTGACATGGAGTTAATAAGAAACAACAATTAAGAAGCAAAACACGCTACTTCATCGTAATAGACGTAGAAAAAAGCATCGTTTAGCCCCAAGATGGCGGACGTGTCGCTACTTAATCTACGATTCAGGGCTTGATGCACTATTCCCCAGAAAGGAAGATATTAATTAGACGATGCAGCACAAAATGAAGTAAGATTTGAAACATACAATCTACAACACATAAGTTCGCCATGATGTCATCTCTTTAGAACGGAAATGAATCGCACGGACTTTGATTACCTGGCTTTATGTAATAGTACATTCGTTCCAAAGTGGGAAGAGGAAATACTCAAAATATTATTTGTCGTACAGAAGTGTGGAAGATAAGGTTAGAATGCGGGAAGTTTTTGCAGAATGCGGAAGAATTGTCATGTCTGAATTATTTTTGTGTCCCCGAAATTATTCAACTCGTTTGACTATCGAATTTTATGGATAATTTTTACTATCGAACTTAATCAACTATTTTTACTGTCGAAGCTTATCACGATTTTTGTCTGCCCCCTCCCCCTTTTTATCAGATATTTACAAGGCAAATATGTGATCCTAGGTACAAGATTTCAGTGAAGTCTGTCTAGACTGAAACATAAGTTGACCAATTGTGGTGCACTACTTTAGTGGTCAACTTATAGAGGCTGGTTTATATTAAGGCTCCTATATAAGGGGAGCTGACTTATCCGACATTTTGGTTCCAAAATTATCGGGCGAAAAAAATAAACATTTGTACAAAAGCCTCATTGCAGAAAACTGGTGTCCAAACTTTAGGTGTGTTGCCCGATTGATGTTTGATTATTTTATTCTGTGGATGAATACAATTTAATTAATACAAATTAAAAACAAATAAGGTATGAAAATGAGGTTTATTACCGTAAACATTTCCCGATACATTTTAGCTGAATTTGTAAACGAAGTTATCTTTCAAAATTTACCTAAAGTGACATTTTACTCAACTTATCAATTATTTTACGACTTAGCAACCAGCGAATATTATGACGTATTTATAAATACTAGAAACGAGGTTGGATCCAATTCTGTCTTGGAACCAAAATGTCGGATAAGTCAGCCTGTCTTTTTCAAGGGGCTCTAGTTTATATGATATAGAACTGATTCTGTACCTGAAAAAAAAAGGTCAATTTAGACAGGCGGTAAACTTACAAGTGTGTTTACAGGCTTTACTGTATGAGACAATGAGTAAGTAATTCCGTACAAAGTGTCATCATTGAAGAATCTTCATAGACATACATATATACACCCAGAGACTCCCGTTAAACGGTTTGATTAGTCTTTAAAGAAAAATTAAAAATTTGAATGTTACAGAATATAATAGGAAGTACAATACAATACATTAAAAATGTAGGTTGAAGATGATTACAGTTATGGAACTGTCTAATGAATGACATGAAATCCAAAATTAGCACTACATGAAAATTAAACCAAACATGGACAATATGAACCACTATGGGTGGAGGGGGGGGGGGGAGAGGACATTCTTTTTTATTTTTGACAGTAAAATTGTGCCTTCAAAAAAAAAAAAAAAAAAAAAAACTGGAAACATTTCACTCTTTTTTTTCATGGGGCAAAGCGAAAAATGAAATATTTTTCGAGCGAAATGATTTTTATCCGTTTGTGAAAAAAATTTTTGAATAAAATAATGAGAAAATAAAAGGATAATTTACAAAATGAAAATAAAATGAAACAATAAGTCAATTTATTAATTAATACATGAGAAAAAATAAATGAGTGAATAAAATAATGAATGCATAAGAAAATAAGTGAAAGAATGAATTAATAGGTGAATTATCAAATAAAGGAATGTAGATAAATTTGTTTATAAGTGAATACCTAAGTGATTTAGTAAATTATTGAAAGAGTAAACGAAATGAAGTATTTCACTTTGCCTTGCATGCACTTGACTAATTGGAAAAAAATATTAAAAATAAGCTAAAGATTAACTAAATAAATACTGCACCGAATATTAGAGAAGGTCCCAACTAACATTTAAATTGTTAGTAACAAGAACTTAATCATTTCATAATATCAAAATAATTTTTGACTAGCAACAAAATATTACAATGTGAGCATCAATTTTTTAAAATTGCTTGCATTATCCTCTGCGTTGATATTCAGAGATAATTTTTTTTCTTGACTGGAATACACTACATATGTTACTACACAGTTAAAATATTTCTAGGTAAGTGGCACTAAAAGTGGAGTAAATATTTCACCATTTCATTTTGCCCCGCTATTTCACTTTGCTCCATATTCCCCCACATATTCACAAAAATATAAAACGAATTTAGAATGTTAAAAAAAAAAAAAAAAAAGTGAGAATTTGTTCGCGAAACCAAACAAAGATTAAAAATGGAATAAATTTCGTGAAGCGATAGAAATCCCGTCGGGATTCTCCCCACTCTTCCAGTAATAAGCCTATCAAAGACAAGTTCACTGATGGGGGGGGGGGAGGGGGGGAGAGGCACGAAATCCACTTATGTCCTTCATCTGCATCACTTGCGTTTTTAAGCATAGGCTGTGAACAGTACTGCAGATTGGCCAGTTAAAGTTTTTAAATGTTCGGCATCGTCTGCTTTACCACCCCCCAGAGAAGGGTCGAATGTAATTTGATTCGAAACACCCTCTGTTCTCGCTTAGACCTCCCTTGTCCGCGATAAATGACAAAGCTTTATCGTCACAGGTTGGGGGTGGCGGGTAATTTGGAACAGAGGTGAAGGCTTTCATCCTTTTAAAATGTTTTTAAGCATCTGTTCTTTTCAATTTTTGATATGTAGGTATGATTAGGGGGTGTGGGGGGGAGGAAGCACCTATTTTTAAGCGTGATGTACATAAAATCAGATTTGCCTTGTGCCTTGTCAAAGTGTTTGGAATTAAAACCAGCTGAACCCCTTTTTATAAAATTTACAAAAGAGAAAAAAGATTTCATGCTCTTCCCTCTGAATTCTTTAAAAAGATTTGTTTTGTTTGTTTGTTGAAAGAAAAATCGGTGTACAATTTCTTTTTTGACCTAGTAGTTTAATATTGCACAGATAAAAATGATTTTGGTTAAGGTTACTTTCATATTAGTTGGCCTTATTTTCTTTCATTTTTTTCATTTTCCATCCAAATTCCAATAAAATTTATGTCACTTGTCACTTTTATGCCATTTACGAACTAGCCAGTACAATCAAAAATGTAGTTTTATTGGCAATTACATATAGAGTGAGTCGGGATATCACAACCGACATAAGTAGAAACTTATTTTTAAAACTTTATAATAACGAAAAATAAAAAATAATGCCTCTTACCTCTCTTAAAGTAGGTACAGATGCTGCGCAAAATCTATAACAACCAAAAAAATACAAATTGAATTTTTTTTATTGCAAAAAAAAAACCAAAAAAAAAAAACAGCTTTCTTTCGTATTGCCTTGACAGTCAGGCAACTTACGCCAGTCCATCAGGTTAAGTGCCCCCCCTTGAGGTAACATGAACTGTGCAATTAACATTAAGAAAAAAAAGAAAAAAGTTTGGTGAAGAGCTGGTTAGAAAAAGTAACGTTCTTGATCGATCAAGCTAATTCAAGCAATTTTCAAGCTCTCCGGTTACTTGGTGTCTGGAAAATCAGTGCCCACCCCCCTTGAGGTAACATGAACTGTGCAATTAACATTTAAAAAAAAGAAAAAAAGTTTGGTGAAGAGCTGGTTAGGAAAAGTAACGTTCTTGATCGATCAAGCTAATTCAAGCAATTTTCAAGCTCTCCGGTTGCTTGGTGTCTGGAAAATCAGTGCCCCCCCCCCCCTTGAGGTAACATGAACTGTGCAATTAACATTTAAAAAAAAAAAAGAAAAAAAGTTTGGTGAAGAGCTGGTTAGAAAAAGTAACGTTCTTGATCGATCAAGCTAATTCAAGCAATTTTCAAGCTCTCCAGTTACTTGGTGTCTGGAAAATCAGTGCCCCCCCCCTTGAGGTAACATGAACTGTGCAATTAACATTAAAAAAAAAGAAAAAAAGTTTGGTGAAGAGCTGGTCAGAAAAAGTAACGTTCTTGATCGATCAAGCTAATTCAAGCAATTTTCAAGCTCTCCGGTTACTTGGTGTCTGGAAAATCAGTGCTTGAATATATCGATATGGATGGCGATTTTTTCTGATTTTTTTAGATTAATCCTCGTTTCGCTGGTTTATAATAACAGCAAAAACCTTTTAGCAGCACTCGCTTCTTCCCGCACATGGGGTCGTTTCCAATATTTTAAAAGTATTTTTTTCTGAAAGACCGTGCTTAAAAACATAGGATCTAACCATTTTTTAAAAAATTCGTTTAAGTTTAATATTTTTTAAAAATTACTTAAATCGGTGATCTTTCATTGTTTACATTTCTTGCCGATGACATCACAAATAATGAAATGCCATTCTGTGTTGCCATTCACAGAGTAAAATATTTAATTCGTATCTTTACTCACGTGTATTGGCAACGATATGGTTGATAGCAAGCGTAGAGCGCAATTTTAATTATCTTCTTGATTATCATAACGTGGAAACGCGGTACAAAGATGCGCCAAGAAGCATCATTTGTGACTTAATCTAGACCATGCCTTGTTTGAAAAATCGGGCATTTTAAAAAATTAGTTTAAAAAAACTAACTGTTGGGAAAATGAAAGAATTTTCTGGGTCCATGTTATTCTTTTTGCTTATTCTATCAATTTCAGCGACTAAAAGTACTACTTTTGAATGAAGGAAACAACCCCATTACAAATAAAGTATTTAGGGCATTTCAGTAGCCAGAAATTTCCTTCTGAATGGGGTTTTTGCCCAAAAACATTCTCATACGTATAAAAACTACCGTATTATGATTTCAATTTGTGTTAAGACCAAGGATTCTGGGAGGGGTCTTGACAGAAAAAAAAAAAACCCTCTCCCCTGAAACATTTTTTTCCCTCATTCTTTTAAGAAACCTTGAACTTGCATAAGAAAATTTTTGTCAACTTCATTTTACATTGTGTGCTAATTTTAAAATTTTATAATTTATTATTTGGATACTTGCAATAAAATGTTTACAGGTATATATATTTTTTCCTTTATTTAGAGAAGGGAGAATAGTATTATGAATAAGTCTCTCATTAAATTCAATTTTACGTGTATATGAATAGTTCTCTCTCTCTCCACGCAATGAGCAATTTAAAACCAATGCAATGGAGGAAAAAGTCAATTCTACGCATAACCATCGTCTGTGAGCGATTTCCAATCTGAAAATTAAACATCATTTTGAACCAATCACGTATCTGGAAATAAAAGTCCACCAATCGGATTCCATCCTGTTCCTCTTTCCGAGAAGGCTTTGTTTAAATTACCTAATTTAAAGATTCTACTGAAGCAGAGAGAACACATTTAATTAAATGGCTAAACATAAAAGTATCGATTTAATAGAATTTCCGATGTGCCTTCTCTACAAAAGAGCAAATCCCAACTTTGGATTTTTCTTTTTACATTGTTGGCAACAGTAACTCGTGAGTTCGATTAAATTTTTGCTCCGTTAGATTCGAATCTTGTTTTGATTGAGAGTCGTTTCAACCCAAGTTTGTGATTGGTAGCTGGAATAGATTGCACAAAGATTAGTTTTGTTCTTATTCGTTTCCAATTTATCTACCGTTAGTGAAATTACTCACAAAGAAGAGGAAACGGGTAATGGAAATTGAAAGGAACGCCATACTACGATCCAGTTTGGGGATTTAGATCGAATTTTTAAGCTGGCATCTTCGTGTTAGCCCTGTTACTTTATTTTTGTTTCTTTTGCTAGTATTTCTAAATGTGTTGAAGACGTTAAAATACTTGAAAAAAATGTAGCAAGACATTAATTTAAAAATAACATTTTTGTCATTTTATTTAAATCTTAAAGTTTTAAATGAATCGAAATCCTCTAAATCATTTTCGTTAAGATTGAATATGTTGGATATATTTAACAATGATGTAATCATTTTTGGTTGTGTATTCTAAGTTTAAAAACATCTTGTATTAAGGGGTGTTTCCATAATGTATATTCCATATACGCCATGTACTCTCAAACATGTTTTAGACATATAGCGTATACCTTCAAGCTTCAAAATTTGCATTTATAATTCAGATTCTATCATCGCAATTTTAAATTTTCTTAAAGCAATGAAATGATTCAACTAATGGTTACATTTTTTACCAAGGGACTTCTATAGCTGCACATAAAGAGTAGTTAATCATTACATTGGCAATTAATTAAAGTTAATATTTCGAAAGATAAGAAAAGTATGAAACTTTGTACCAGTTTTTTTTTCTTCTCCCTGGTAAACCCAGAACTCTTTCACCCTTGGGTTATCCCCTCAAGAATTTCTGGAAATATTATGTATATGATCGCATACACATATTGCGCATAATGGATTACTGGGAGCATACCCTCAGAAAAATTGATAGGAACATCACGGCTTGTATTATGACTTGCAGGTAACTAATCGTTGTAATTTCTGTACCTCAGAGTCAGAAGGACGGAAGTCCAAAAATTACGATTTTTCGTTTATTAGTGTATTATATCTGGTATTTGGGTAGGTACGTATATGATACTGCATGAAATTTATGTCAAGAGTAAACAAGGTATTTATTTGTGTTTTAAAACAAAATATATTATTCACTTTGCAATAAATATACTTCGTAATAACGTATCTACTCCGTATTATGTCGAATCTGTAATTATTGGTCATTCAATAGCATATTGTGCAGTTACTGCTAACTACCAGTCAAAAGTGGATGAAAAATACTAGTGCGAAGAGCAGGTAAACGGCAGTATCTGCATTGATCAAAGTTTTGATTAAAAAATCAAAATGAAACAAATTACCCAAGAAATATTTCGATATAAACATATAGAATCAACTAAAACCAAACTTAAATATTTTATTGATGTTTGTGAGAAATCAAAAACACGTTTCTTCAAATATCTCACAAACTTATTTTTGTAGATACTGCCGTTTACCTGCACACAGCAGTATAGGGAAGTTGCAACCTATTAAATGTTCATATTTTGACTATTGGATATTGTTAATTGACCCTCGAAACTAAAAAATTCACCATCGCCGAATTTTAAAACACCGTGATTGATTTTTAATGAATTTTCAAAAATCCGCGCGCAAAAGTGCGCTCCTCTGAAACGTTACGAGCTTACGTAACAGGGCACTAATGGGCAGCATTCCGCCGAAGATCCCTTGTTTTCGCTACGGACATTTTGAACGCGCTGACATTTTTATTTTTTAGAAATTCAATAATCTTTTTGAACACACTATGGGGACCGGATTCGTTAAAGCACAATCTAATAATCTTCCTCAAGTAACATCAATGATGGTATTAGAATATTTCCGAGAGGATGAGAGGTTTAATGTTCCAGAAACGCGAGGAGTTAAAAGTGAGGAGGTAAGCCTTTACGTTTCGTCTTCGAAGCCAACTGCACGTCCTTCGACTTCTACCATGACGTCACTTCCTGTGCCATTTGAAGGCACAATTGCTTGAACTTTAAAAATAAATTTAAAAAAAAAAAAAAAACTACTTATCGTATCGCAAAAAACTTTGACATCTATGATATTCATACATGTTACTCTATCATATAAAAATAAAATTGAAAAATTGAAAACTTCCCTAATGTATGCAGAAGCCTAATTCTCCCTCGAGCCATGTGAACGTAATTCTTTAAAAAAAAAAAAATGCCTCCAATTTTTTACCGGGGTTAAAGAGTGCACGTCCCATTCTTTACATGCGCCACAACAAAGTGTTTCCTTCCTCTCTTCAGTAAAATTATCATCGGGGTTCGAAAATATCCGATATTTTGATACACATCGGATACTTTGAATATGTGTCCGATATTTTCAATCAGCACTAACTACAGTCTTTAAAATAGTAAATGAATGTTCAATCTTTATTTTCTTATATTATTTTTGAAATATGTAAGCTTAAAAGTAATGTGTTTCTTTCATTATTTATATCTAATATTTTATTTTCCATTTTTATCGATTTTATTACAGTTAATTTAGTATTTAGCTGTTTTAGTCAATTTTTTACTTGCTTATACAGTTATATGTATAATTCAGGAATAAAAATATGCATTGGTCTGTGCACAGTCATAAGACAATTTCTTTTTTTTTTCAGAACAACTCAACGTTCGGTATTTAACTTTTCATCTGTATTAAAATTTCTACATTACTAATAATTTTATGAATATATAAAAAAGATAGTATATTATTTTTTTATATTAATGATGTATTAATACATCATAAAAATATAGTACACAACTTTTTGGTTATTTTTAATAATAAAATAACTACGGTTAATTTAATTTGTAATTGAAAATACCTTAGTCAAAAAAATAAATAAATTAATAAGCTTATTAAAATAAATACATCATATCAAAAAAAAAAAATCGTTTCTTTTTCCCATGTAGCCAAAAATATTTTTTTAAATGAATTAATGCACTACCAAAATAAATAAAAACAATAAAATGTCAACTTAAAGAAGTACTTTTTATTGTTAAAAAAAAAATCGTCTGCGCATATCGTTATGTAGAAACATAAATGACTTTGAGTTTATTCGCCGAAAACTGAATAACTAAATTAAAACTTTAGCTTGAAAATAAAAACAAATCATATCAACAATAATTATTTCACAGTGAAAACCATAGCTGAGGAGTCGGAGTCGGAGTCAATCTCATTTTGGGATAAAGGAGTCGGAGACGAATATCCTAGAATCGGAGTCAGTCATTTGTCCTCCGTGTATAAATTTTTGCCAAAGCTACGAAGTCAGAGTCGAAGTCGGGGAGTCGGAGTCCGATTAATTGTCTGGCACAGGAGTCGGAGTCGGAGTCAGGTGCCTCTAAATTCTCAGAGTCGGAGTCTGGAGTTTGGCGTCAATAGCTATTTCCAACAAAATTTATTTGAAATAAATCCGCCTTCAAGTACGGAATCTACATTGACTTTCAGTTTCCCCGTAGGCGCTAATGTTAAGTTTTTTTGAACTGTTCAAAATTGAACAAAAAATAGTTCAAATCAAAAAGTGAAATATGGGACTGAGATGTCCTCGCCGAGATCTTTCGAACAAAAAAAAGTTTGTTCGAATCGGACTATTCATTCAAAAGTTATTAGGGGGGGGACAGACAGACAGACCGACGAACCGACCGACAGACATTTTTCCCCATCTCAATACCCTACTTTCCAATTTTTAATTTTTCCATATTTATTTAATTATTTTATTTATTTTTGATTATTATTTTTTTTTTCTTTTTCGCGACATTTTAAAGATGCATTAAGCCTCCTTTCATGCTTTTTTCTTCTTTTTCTGACTTTTACTGGAAAAGTAGGCTAAAAACGGTTGCCTAATTTGGGAAAACATTTTGGACGCAGGCATCACTTCTCATCAAATGTCTAAAAGGGGCACTGTTATGTCACTCAAGGGTACCCACCTAGGGAGGTCAGGGCCATTAAATTTATTTGGGGGGAGGGGTTCCCCTGTGTCACTGTATTAATTAGAATCAGTGTTGAATTTTCCTATAAGCTAAACAAGCTACAGCTTGAGGTGAACTTTCTGAATGGTTAGGGTGTTGCTTTCTCATTAGTACCTATTTTTTAAATTATTTCCATCATTTCTTTTGAAGAATTTTATGCATTGTTTAATCTAGATAATTTTTCAATTGATTCAGCGTTGTGTTTGTCGGTGGGTAGAGGGGATAATCAAAACTAATGGGTCGAAAAATAAAATATGTAACCGAAAGTCGATGTGAGCAAGTGATAGACTGTGTGTCATATCGTTTCTTCTCTCTCGCTCTTCCTCTCTGTCGATAAATATCAACGATTTGTTGAACCAAGGGCAATTTTTCTTTTGTATTCCCTTAATTTGCAAAAGAGTGCATAAGTTTTTTAAAAAAAATCTGTATTTTTTTCTCCTATTTTTGCTGATGTTTTTGTAGTTCGAATTACCTCTTATAAGACCTCAAAATGCAGAATTTTTAATACATTTTTCAAAAACACTTACGGGGGAGAAAACCCCGGAACCCCTCAAACTTGAGGGATTCTACCCTCGACTCAAAGGAGGTCCTTGTATAACTCTCCTGAAAACCTTCCTCGTCCAAGGTAAAAAAAAAAAAAAGAAAAAGACATTATACCAAAATCATTTTTTAAAAACACATTCATGGCTATATCGCTATATGTGCCAGAGAAAAAGACATAGTTGGGAAAATGCTTTTAAAAAAGCCTGATTTGCTACTAATATAATGTTGTCCGAACTACAAAAAAGGTCCCCCATACTTAAAGTAGCCTTGGGCCCTATTAAGTCGAAATCCGGCCCTGTATATAAGAATCTCTTTTTAATAACATTACAAAGTTTGAATTAAGAAGAAGCACAGCAAAGCAATTTTAATTGAGGGAAAAAAAACTTTCAGTCAAAAAAACCCCTTCTTATTAGACCTAGACCCATTGACAATATTTAGGATATTTATGTAAAAGCAGAGCGAAGAAAGAGGAGATTCAAGTAACAAGTTAGGGGCCTTGAAGAAAGTTGCATAGGGGCCCATAAATCCTGTCGACGGCCCTGCTTCTGACTCTAAGATACAGATTTATCCAAAGATCTTTCATTTTACTACCAATCTTCTTCGAAATCCATTAGAAAATAACATAATTTAAATATGCTTCTTATTTTAAGGACATAATTGAGAGTAAGGAAGGGGATTATTAGTTTAGACTATGGCCTCACTTAATGCTATAAGCCGTGACAATCGCTGAAACTCATGGCAACAAAGAGGGCGCTACAGGAAACTCGTGTATCCATTACGTTACCATTGATTGGTGGATGCAGGGGTTCCGCTTAGCGCCTCTTGCGGTCAAAATGGGCGACGTCCAATCAAAAATAAACAAACTTTGGACCGTTGAAATTAATTGGTGGATGCATGAGCGGTTCATAGTTGCATCAGTTTAACACAGAAAAGTCATAAATTGTCAAGACCCGCATCAGAGTCATCTAGTGGGGCCATGTTTAGACGTGTGTATCTGTCTGTGGCACCGTTGCTCCAAAACGAATGAACCGATTTTGATAGATATTTTTTGTTCAAAAAGAGACTTATCGAGAGTGTTCTTAGTTTGGTCTCATTTTTATGAGACTTTAATTATGAGATACATTAATTTAAAAGCATAAAAAGTAGCACAAAGCCTGACTCATGTGAAAATAAAACAAGTTAGTATCAAAATGATATCTTTATTCGCTCAAATTGCAAGGCATAGCTCGAGAAGCGTTTAGCCGTGTATCAGTACTACATCTCCTCATTTCTCAAAACAACGGTTGAAATAGTAAAGTAAGAAAAACAACGTTAAAAAAAAAGCTCAAATTTGCCAATTACAGCAGACACGTGTTTCGGCGTTACAGGGAACGCCTTTTTCAATGCAAAAAGGAATGAGCTTATGGATGAAAAGACACCATAAGCTCATTACTTTTTGCATTGAAAAAGGCGTTCCCTGTAACGCCGAAACACGTGTCTGCTGTAATTGGCAAATTTGTGCTTTTTTTTAACGTTGTTTTTCTTACTTTACTGTTCAGCACAAAGGTATTTATTTATCTTAACGGTTGAAATGTTAGGACCAGAACCAATTTCTTGTGGGGACTTTCTAATTCCACGTCAAATACGTTATGGCCGAGCCACGAACGACAAGCTATTTCAACTTTAGGTCAACATCACAAACGCTGCCAAAACTTACCGTACAGGGGGTTGATCCTAAGAGAGAGAATCCTTACCTTACTCGTCCTTCTTCTCTGCGATACTTGGCTTACACAAATAGGCAATTTTAGATGACAAAAAAAAAAAGTTTCTGAAAAGGAATGCGGTTACCATAAAATAAATTTCATCGCGATCAGACATTTGAAAATTTTCACGAAAACAGAGATCATAACTAAATTGAAAGGAAAATAAATAGAAAAGGAGAAAGTGGAAGGGGTAGAAGAGATTTTAAGATATAGATAGAACTACCACATTCCCTCTCAGTTAAGCTAGTGACCCAGTAATGTTGGATCATGTGACAAGGACCTTTAACCTTCGACCAATCAGCTGTGAAAGAAAAGTACTATCGGATTCCTAGCCTTTAACTTCTGTAACTCTTATTAGTAAAGAGATTCGTTTCTGAAGTCCTGTTCACGTGACTGATTTGAGTGCCTCGAGTCCACCCCATTGCAATGCCCAGTTCTATCATATTTGTGCTACACTGTAAAAAATCTCGGAAAACTCTCTGAATATACAAAAAAGCTTTCCGTAATACACAGAGTCGTACGCCCTCAGCAGTTTTCTGCTCTTATCAAATACATTTCCCGTTTAACAAGAAAGTAAGAGTCAAAGCATGCGCAGCTCAGACTTCAATTTTATAGTCCAGCAGCAAATCCAAGCTGAAACTCATGAAAGCACGCAATGACTCATGTGCGAAGTAACACTCATCAAGGCCATTAGTAGAAGTTTTGTTCCTCGCATGAATTCACTGAAGATAATTTTAAAGTCTTATATTTTCTTGCTAATGTATCGTCATGAGATTGAATTTGAAGCTATGTCACTTATTTTTAAGTACAAAGTGCAACTTCTCGACGCATGCTCGCGGAAGGAATACAAACTGAAATTAAAAACCAAATAACTGCCGAGAGGACGCCATGAAATTCGTTGCGTTGCATAACTTGTGTAGGTAATTTACTTTTTTCTTGGATACTTTTCTTTCTACCAAATGGGTAATTTTTGTAGGCAGAATTTTATTCTGTCATAAAAATCATCTTTTTGGTGACCAAAGCCTGCAAAAGACCACCACCGACGAATAGGTAAGTCGCTTTGCAACTCTATTACTTTAAAGTGATTTAGTTCATATGAATCTCGTTAAAAAAAACTATTTTCCTCAGTATCATTTTTTCGTTGTGAACTATTGCAATTTGAAAATATTTTACATTACATAGAACACATATTTAAAGTGCAAGTGTGTCTAGTTTTATTCTGTAAAATTTATGAATTGAAGATTATAAAAAACTTTAAATAAGTGTTATTGTGTACTTTGTTTTTATGTGTCAATCTCAGTTAATATTTGGCTGAACATTTATGTATCAACCATTATGAATTAAATGTTATAATATGCAAATTGTCAGGTTTGATAGTTCGTCTTTAAGGTTGCATGTTTTCATTCTCTTGTAAACAGTGTAGCTAGATTGTATGAAGTAAAAAAAAACTATCTCTTGTAATTAGGAACATAGTGCTTCAGTATTATCTAAATGACGATATCTCTTTAAATATTTGCATTAGCGAAACGCTTTAAATTAGTTAAATGTGTATTAATTTCTTTAACAAATAGATTCATATATGTATTTAAAAGTGTCTTCATTTTTTTCGTTTTACGAGCCTCAATTTTACCAAAAGCAAAAAAAAACTTAATAAAATAAATAATTTTGTATTTTTACACCATATTAAAGTGTTTGACTTATAATTTATATGATACTTTGATTTATAATGTGTATGATACTTTGATTTATAATTTATATTATAGATGAAATATTATTTATCTCAGCAGAGCTTCATTAGTACGATTTATTTTAGTTGCAATGTACCTGCCCTTAAGAGAAAGAAGCTGCAAATATAACAAACAAGAATTATTTTTCAATAATATATTTTTGTATATATAAGAAATACACAAGCAATGAATAGCAATGAGAAAAAGAAAATTAAAAGTAGCAATTATTAGTATAAAGTTGAAAGATTGAATTCGCGGAGCTCATCAGCCGTGGAAGATCCGATAAATATGGTCAAAAGACCAAAAGATATTAAACTACTTACTAAATAGAGAGTGTTTAACCTCTAATATATGCATTACATTGGGCCAAACGCACCATATGCTAAACTATATGCAATAAACAAGAGCTTAAACCTAAAATTAAAAGTAGGGGTTTTTTACCTCGGCTAAATTAAGAAACAAGTCCCTATAATTTGTCTTCCTCAGGACAGTACCTACTGCATGCATACTAGTTTAATGTAGGACAGTCAGGGGGAATGAGTCAGTGGCAAAAATGGAACAGCTGCATTTACATGCCAAAATAAAAAGTAATATTATTTCATGTCATTGTTTTAAAAGTGATCATTTTTAAAAAACTATGTTATTAATATACAATATACATATGGGGAGAAGACGAGGGGCGTTCACCACGCAGACTGTGCCATTGACATTTTCAGGGGTTGCTTTTTTAAGGGGGGGGCTTTATAGCATTTTATGGGTGCACCATCACTCTTATGGTGGGGGGGGGGATTCTCGTATATATGAAATGGAATAATCATGTAATAGAGTTCAATGTTTTAATAAATAAAATATATATTGCATTTTGCGCACACTGTAAAAATAAAATCAGTAACCTATTTTGAATAAGTATTTATATTTGTGATGAGCTGGAAAAGGGCAAGAACAGAAGAATCAACCCGAATGGTTCCAGCAGGGGGACTTGGTGTCGTATTTAAATTCATCAATTTCTCTGTTGGTACTTTTCGGTACACTTTGTTCGTCAGAGAAATTGACTTGAGGTGAACGAATTCCGGAACGCGAAGGGTAGGTAAGTCCTGTCAAATTTTATCCGAAGATAAAAGCTATCAAGTTTGATACAAGATATGTTTTTAAGTTCTGCATTAAAAATACAATATGTTGATAGTTTTGTCTTGAAAATATTGAGAGAAAAACTGAAGTTTAAGATTGTTTAACAAACAATCCCCACTTTTCAGAAGGTACCCCCCCCCCCCTCCAATTCCCCGACGATTTTGTGATTAGGAATGAAGCTACTAGATTATTTCATAATTTTTAACTGTGAATATGTTATGCTGTTAACCATGCTATTTGTCATTAGAAATTCAAAAAAAAAAATAAATAAATAAATAAAAAAATCCACGAATGATTCTAAAATTGCTTGTATTATTGCTCTTAGATATGAAAGAATTGAAACTGATAGGGTATGTAATACTATAATAAAGAATTATATTTTAGAAAAAATCACGGAAAAAGGATTCCGAAATTCTTGGAAACGTTTTTGAAAATTGTTTGGAGAATTCCGAAATACTCGGAAACGTTTTCGAAACTTTCATGAACCACAGCTGCACAGAATACTCAGAAACATTTCTTTAAATTACGGAAAGAGGATTCCAAAATACTCAGAAACGTTTCTGAAAATTACAGAAAGAGGATTCCGAAATACTCAGACACGTTTCTGAAAATTACAGAAAGAGGATTCCGAAATACTCAGAAACGTTTTTGAAACTTTCATGAACCACAGCTGCACGATATACTCAGAAACGTTTCCAGATTTTTTTTTAGTGTAGCATAAGTATATGGACAAGGCACACAAATTGTCTTGGGGTAAAAAAAAAGCTGGAAAATTCAGCGTTTTCTGAAGAAAAGTATAAAAGACGACGAAACCCAAGAATGGTGAAGTTTCAGATTTTTTAGTTTCCATAATTACTAACAGTTAAGGCAAAGTTACTTCTCGAGTGATAAAATCTATTGTTTGTTTGTTCGTTTATAATTACTACATTTTTTATTTATTTTTTTATTTATTTATTTATTTTTATTTTTTTGCATTTTACGCTATTGCATTTCATTTTGTTATGCAAAACTACTGTAGAACCTCAAGTAGTTAAGATCCCTTTTTACTGAATTCCAGAATAATCAAGACATTTCTTTGAATTTTATGTTGCCTGTTTTTCTATTTCTGCGTACGGAGTAAGAAATGTTAAACTTTTTCGTAAGATAATGAAAATACTGTACATCCTATTCTGTTTTCTCCCGACCGTTTGTAAAACCTGTTAATTTCTAAAAAAATGTACCGTGTTATTCGAGACGTGTTGGTTTGCAGAAAATAATTTACATGAAAACCTTTTAGCTAGAGTAGTTTCCTCTGTACAATCTACAAATATTGAGAAAATCGGACGTGACAGGATTTAGTCAAGATAATTTGAGTTATGTATTGACCCCAGTGAAAGAAAAAAGTTAAATACATTTATTTAAAATCTTTAAAGTATTTTTTTTAATGCTTTTAAGAGTTAGGAAATACAATTAAAGTTCAAAATTCATTTTTTATGTCCATTGTCTGTGGTGAAGAACAAATAAAAAAAAGTTTAAGTTGTGAAAGTATTTAAATTAATTTTTTTAAAAACTTCTCAGAAAATTTAAAAGAACCCAAAAGTAGGCTAAATAATGGGGTTTTTAAATGATTTTTTTCAAAAAAAAAAAAAAAAACATTGAGTCCAACCCAATTGGGTCCAATCTTGCCAACCCTGGTTAACAATTTTCTGTCTTATTCTCGCCTCAGATTTTCTGTCATAATCATTTATAAAAAGTTAAATGAAAAATCATATCGTAACTACGTTAACTGACGTTGTACTTCAAATGTACAAAATTCTCATTATAACCTTACACTTGTCGAATTTATATCTGTTGTGCAAAAGAGAGATTCAAATCCTTTTCAGTTACCCAAAATACTATTTCATTTCAGCTTAATTACCTGTTCCCCAGTGGCAGAAAAAGAGTACTTCTACGCTCGAACCTTCTCCACTATACCTCCGTAATTGACGCGAAAGTGCAGCACAGGGGGAGAGGTCGAAAATTGAATCTCCGGTACCTCTAATAATTTTCTTATTGCTGCAAAAGTGAGTGGTAATCCCTTTAAATGGGGGTTCTTTAGGAAAGAATGAATTGCTAAAAAGGAGGGGGGAGGGAGGAGGGTGATGGAAATTGGGGAATCGCTGATAAAGTGGTTTTAAATCTTCGGCTACTTGTGTTTAACCGTCTGCTTGAGCCGGGCGAAATTAGCCGTTTGGATTCCTGCTCTCTCCATTTGGGAAGGGGCTGCATGTTATCGTCTGTAATCAGAGGAAATGGGGGGGAGGTGAGTGCAGAGGAGTTTACCACTCGATGATGACGCAAGGAAGATGGGGCTCAGCCCTAGGGAGTTCTCAACCAATGAAAGAAGGTAGATTGAAAGGAGTGAAATTTGATTTTTCTGTTTTTTGATTCGTTGTCGGACCACTTCGGCCATGAGATTGCTTTATAGGTTCTTGGGTTTGGTGAAGTTTTTTATATTCTGAAAGCTATCAGGATTTTTGTTTTTAACCTTTTCCTCTTTTGAACTATTTTAAGAAAGCTTTCCCAAAAATGAATAAAAGAATAACAAGTTGCAAGAAACAGACCAGGTCCATCATTTCAAATCCTTTCTGGGGCGGGGGGGGGGGGAGTTAAGGGATAAATGTGCTTGCTCATTGCATTTTTGATCTAGGAACAACGAAATTCACCCCTCTAATTTGGAAATACAATACAGCCTACTTTATACGGACCAACTGGGAAGAAAGGAAATCCGGAGAAACGAATAATAGGAAAAACAGATAAAATACGTTTGTAAATAATCGGACTGATCTTTTACAACAGCAGAAAACGTTGCTTTCTAACAAAATATCATAGGATTGTTACTCGCAAACAATTTATTGTTTATAGTTAAGTATGGGTAAAAAGTTAGAAAAATACATTTCTGGTCCAATGAACCAGGAACTACAAAATTTCACTGGACCGTAGGCATTTTTAATGGTCCATTATCACTTTCTAGTTTAAAATAATGACAAATGAAAGAAAGCAGACAAAACTATGTAAAACAAAATTAACATTATAAATGGAGTCAACTAGCAGTTTTCAATACACATGTCTGAGTGACTTGGGAAGAGAGAGAAACAACTGGCATATTTTTGTTCAACAATACTGGTTGAGGAATTAAGCGAGCAAAATTGTATCGTAAATACATGTGCTATTTTCAGCAAATTTGCAATTCAGTCCACAACTCAAAAAAGTTCATAAAAACGTCCTTTATTTTACTTAAAATATTAAAAGCAACTAAAACTTTTGTAAATAATACTAAAGAAATTAAAGTTAATCATTTGATTTCAAGAGTCAATAGATAACGTTCAAACCAAGGCTAAATGAACTAAGTACAAGAACTCAAAAGAAACAAAATAACAGGACAGACAAATTAAATAGACATGCAATATATATCGGTGTCCCAACTGTGCCACCTACAGTTAAACTTAAAGTTACAAAGCTTGAACAAAAATCTTATCTGTGTTGTTGCTTTGGGAGAAATTTAATGTGTTGAATGCTGTAGAAATTATCTATTTCTGCAACAATTAAAGCTATCTTAATCTTACTTTTTTTTTTTTTTTTTTAAGAAAATCTAAAATGTGTAAATAAAGGTGTTAATTGTATCTGGACAGTTTCAAAAAATGATGATGTTTAAAAGTTTTGAAAGGAGAATGGGAATAAAACTTCACTGGTCCGTCAGGGAATATGGGGGCTTAAGTTTAATATTCTGCTGGTTACATGGATGGTTTTGCGGTCTCGGACCAGCGGACCACTGTTAATTTTGAGTCCTGCTTAAGCTGCTGCAGTGTCGGACTGACTCCAAATATGCCATGTTGATTATTAGATTACTATAATTTATTGCACTACCTATGCAAGGGTTGTACATTTAATCAAAATAAAGAGCGAATATGTGATGCATTTATATTTCCTTTCTAGCTATCTTAATTTAGAGTTATTACTTAAGTAAATATACATTTTTTGGAATTGCAAATTTGATCTAGATGAATCGGAGATACGGTTAAATGGGGGTCGGATAAACGAGGTTCTACTACACACTGATTTCTCAAAGCCAGGGGGAGGCAAGTAACTCTCCTGCTTGACCCATATAAATAACGGGTCTGGAAAAGACGAACTAAAACTATTTGTTATTGTTAGAGATTTGGTTTCCGTAATCACACAAATAATGAATCGAAGCAAGTGCCACTGCACAAATTTAGTCACTGGTCTCTGGAATCATCTAACGAATACCCTAATCATAAACGAATACCCTAAAATGTAATAAGAAAGGGAGAGAACATCAAGCTCTTTTCGCGAAATCATTCGCACTGAAACAATGTTTGCGTTCGACGAACCTCACCGGTCGACCGAGAGCTACCGGTTAACTGGTTGCTTCCGATGTCGTTTTATGAGCCTCACCGGTTGATCTACCGGTCGACCGCAACTCTAGCTGATTGATGGAACCACGTGACACTTTTGACCAATTATATGTATTTTTCACCTGCGTGTTATTCATCTGCGTCATGTCTGCGCAAGTAACCGGTGATCAATCGAAAGCGTTCGATGAAGCATTGGTTCGTGAACAACCGGTTGGTAACCGCTGACGTCATTGCTGTCACGTGATTAACCAACCGGTCGCTACCGGTCGTGCTCGTCGAACGTAAGCAATAATGGTTATGTTACTTAACCAAAAGCAGATATACCAAGTTTCGCAGGGGAGAGCAGAAAAGCGACTGTGCTGCGAAATGAGTCTGAAGCTTTTACACACCCTTCCAAAAGTTAAAAAATAATTATTTTTTCCACTTAAACTTTCAGCACATAATATTTTTTGAAGAAGCGTCGAGTATGCTTGTCTCTGAGCTTCTTCCGTCTGTTCGTACTCAACCTTTGAACGCTCATTGAATTTTCTGATGAGAATTTCACCAATTGTACACAAATTACTCTTCAAAGTTTCAAACTTTATTGGTCCACAAGAGAAACAACATTGAAGAACGGATGGAAAAGATTTTTTCTGCCCCTACATAGCTTGTAGGACTTTTAAACCTAAAATACAAAGAAACAAAAAGCGAAAATTATGTCTTTATGCTTCAAAATTAAAATTTGAAAACGTATAAAGTTTAAAACTAAAAATGCTGAATATTCTTAAATTTTAAAACTAAAATTTTTAGCCTCAAAATTTACAACCAACAGTTAACAAGTTTTAAACTAAAAGTATTGAAACACCCAAAGCTTAAAATTAAAAGTTTAAGGCTTGAAAAGTTTAGAAGTTTTAAACTGCAAGTGCTCGTAATTTTGAAATTGTTAACCAAAGTTTTAAAATAAAAGCTTAAAAATTCTTCAACTTGAAAAAAAAAGTTTAAAACCGAAGTTTTAAGTT
This sequence comes from Uloborus diversus, assembly GCF_026930045.1. NCBI lineage: Eukaryota > Metazoa > Arthropoda > Arachnida > Araneae > Uloboridae > Uloborus > Uloborus diversus. The sequence continues at coordinate 25,724,808 of NC_072738.1, forward strand.
TTTTAAGTAAACGTGTTAAAAGTTCTTAAAGCTTTAAGATCAAAAGTTTAAATTCGAAAGTTTTCAAATTTTAAACTAAAAGTTTACCTCTTTTAGTGAAAATTATGTCCTATGTGACTGGTCACAAAACCTAACTGCATCCTTTTACTCATTATTTCGAGTAGAAAACTAAACTGCTTCTTATTTTATCAAAAATTATAAATGTAATAGATACATCTTTAAAGTCAACTTCTTGTAGTGAGCAAGTGTTATTCAGAAACTTTTCGCCCTTTTTCTTCCTCGCAAAAAAACTACAAAGATAAGATACTAAGAGAAGAATTTTAAAACGTTGGAATGTAGTTGAAATAACTTAATAACAAAAAAATACTTTTTTCTCCCCCCCCCCCCCAAAAAAAAACTGTTTTACGCAACTCTTTACAAGTGACAAAAATCCATTAAAAGTTGGAATTATTGATCTTCAGAGCGCATGTAATTAACTAAAGTATTTTATTTCATTGAAATCGGTTAAATATCCTAAAAATCATGCACAAAATTAAAAATTAGCAGTTAATCCTAGTATAAGTAAACTGTTTTTCTGAATGAAAATCTACTTTTGAAACCTTAATTTCTTCTACGTATTTTAAAAGCTTTTTACTGTACAGTGGACTCTCTCTATCTGAACACTCCCTAATGTGAATACCCCGATATTCTGAACACCTTTCCATGTTCCCGGCGGAACTCCATTAATGAAACACAGGCTGACCTCTCTGTACTCTGAACACCCTATAATATGAACACCCCAGTATTATGAACGCTAATTTTAACTCCCTTCTGTCATTACCTCTCTATATACTGAACATACTCACAATCAGTACTCGGGAATTCCTATGAACCAAATTGGATAACCTGAAATACTTTCACAATTTTATCACAATGATTGAGGAGTATTGAGATGAAGAAAAGAGGAAGACAAATTATTTTTGGGGACATTGCTGCATTACATAAAATCAATAGTACCCTTGCACGGGAATACACAATCAAAGCCGGATTAAAGATTTGGAGGCCCATAGGCATAGAAAGTGATGGGGGCCCCCTCACATATGTAACAGTATTTCATAATAACAAGTCCAAATAACTAAAATAACGGGATCATTAATGAAACATGAACCCACAAATCAAAAGGAATAACTTTTATGTATGCTCAGAAAGAGGACCCTGAGGCTTTAAGCCTTTCGGCAACAATAGCAATAAAGAAAGAGAGGTGGAAAGAAAGAAGCGAAGAAAAAAAAAACAGTTGGGGCCTAAAGTTTTATTTGTTGGAATTTGGAAACGAGAACTCTAGGAGTACTCAGGGCCCCTTTAGAACCTCGGGGCCCGTAGGCAACCGCCTTAGTTGCCTATTTGGTAGTCCGGACCTGTATACAATGAAAATTGCTAAAATTACTTTTTTTTTACAGATATTCTACCGATAGCTGTATTGTAATATTTTATTGCTGAATGATACGTAAAACTATTTAAATAAAGAAAGAAAGAAATGCAAGAATTTAGGTCCTACTGAGTTTAATTGAACATTGCACTTGCTGCCAATCCAAAATTCCTCTATCCACCTCTATCTCAAAAACTGGTACGAAACAGGGAACCCCGCTCTGCTATGCCATCTGGGGCTTCCAGAGAACGGACCTTTCGGCCGGGGCCCCCTTACCCGTAAGGGAACGAGATCTAAACCACTTACGACTCTAGACACCGTGGACCCAGGTACGGACCTGACTCCGGTGGTGCCCATTGCCTACTCACTGTCCCACTCGATAGCCGTTGGGCAGATACAAATCTGCTCACACGCAAGTAAAGAGTGGTCGTTTTACATACGTGGATGCTACACCATCGTAAAACCCTCCCCATTTACCCGGGCTTGGGACCGGCATAGGGACGGGCCTGGCCCCTAAAGACCAGACCCCACCTACGGCTGGGTTCTCAAAAACTGGTATAGCTTGGGAAAGTGATGAACGTAGTCCATTAACGCAATAGAATAATTATACATGCATAGTCCTGTCTCCCTCTATAATGAACACCCCCATAATCTGAACACTTTTGTTCGGTTCCACGAGTGTTCAGAATAGAGAGAGTTCACTGTACTTGCTCTATCGTGATGTCAGTTTCGATGGGACAAGCTTTTTAGTCGTTGCTAAAAAAATTATGAGGGGGAGGGGGTATAAAAAATTGGGGATACACTCCCGAATGAAATTTATAATTACAGCGCCTGCGTTGATTAAAAACAAAATATGATCACTTCTCTTAAGCATATATTTTGAATAGTTCCTGCGGTTTTTTTTTTTTTTTTTTTTTTTTTTTTTTATCTATTGAATTTTATACATATTTCTCACAGTCGAATATCTATTTTCTCAAAAGAAGAAAATGGATATAATAAATATGTAGAAGAACTTTATATCTACTAGAAATCTAACGTTTTCTCGTAGAAGTTGGATTGACGATAGCTACAGTACGCTAGGTATTGGCTGACATTTATATATATATGGAAGGATTTATCCTCCAAAAGGTTTACCGGACACCATTTACAAAAACTTGGTAACTCGAATTTCTGACGTCGAGTACCATCTCCAGGAAGTTGTTAAGGAGAATCGGAGCAAAAGTTTCCCTATAGAAATTCCCTGCAGAGGGATAAAAGACCGGCGCGTGTTTTGAAAAGGCCCGGATCTATTATTTCAGGAGCCGGATTTTCCCGTCCTGCCATGAGCACAGCAGAGGATCCACCTTTGTTTGGGATGGAGGTTCATTTGCCGGTTGATCGCCAGGGAATTCCGGATTTCCGGAGAGTTGGGTAAAAAGCAGAACCCGCACGAACTTTGCGGGGGTGCACGCAAAGCTCGCCTCCCTTTTCGAACAAGTGCTGCACGTGTCAGCAGTCGTGCCAGCAATTGCTTTTGATTGATCATTAGCTGTAAAAAGTTGTGGCTTTGCCGATGGATGAGGCCTAAATGTTCAACTCTTTGTGTCCTTATCCGAGCTAATTATTGTCCGCACGATGAACAGGACAACAGAAGATGAGTATCAAACGAAGTGAATAAATAATAAAAAGTCAAATGTAAAAGTATAGATTTTTTTCAATGAAAAAATAATTGGGTAGGGATTTATTAGTTTTCTGCATTCTGAAATTAGAGCATTTAACCCCTTCTGACCGGCTTTTATTTTGAAAACAAAAAGTCTTTTCCGTTTTAAACCAAAAAAAAAAAAAAAACAATGTACATAATTCAGTAATTTACCGCCCCATAGCCAGGGCTAAGGCAGAAATACATGAAATACACCGCCAGCTCAGTCAATTCCAGCCGAGGACTGCAGTTGTGTGTGTGAAATGAGATTTTTAATTGCCCAATTCAATCTCAATTACATTTTCAAAATTCTATTAATCTTTGAAAGATGTCAAAAAAGTAATATTAATTTCAGTTTACTTTGAATTCGAAATTTTAGAAACTAACTTGGTGTCAACTTTCTTAATGAGTCCTTAAAATTCATCCAAGGATTCTAAACAAATGGTTATCAACGGGAAGGTTACCCCCCCCCCCCCAACCTTCCACAGGGACGGTGGCAGACCCAGAGGCAGTTGAGGGGTTTTGAGACAGTGCCTAAATGGAACGCACATAGAAATATTTCCCTTTTTAAGAGCGACTTTTTTCGATCGGAAAAAAAAATTCTGTCAGTAATATATTATCAGCTACTACTGATGTTGCTCCAGGAAGAGGGGAAGGGTGTTCATGGCGTTGTAAAAACAAGTAGTAGTATGAAATGTACTAGGTGCACACTGTGATATTCATGGTCAGCAGCTGGTTGCAAAGAATTTAATGAACGAATTAATACGCTGCTTCAGTATGTTATTAGAATAGTCAATATGATTTGACACAGTTCATTGCTTGACAGGTTATTTAGTCAAATTTATTGAAAATGATCATGATTCAAGTCGCTTGCGTTATGCACTCAGAAAATCTTTGGCTTTAAAAAAGTCTTCGTCTGAATCTTTTTTCAGTCAGTTTGATCTCTTGACGGCCTTTGTTAAAAGCAGAAAACAAATACTGAACGAGAACCCGATAGTAGTATACTTATTTGACAGAATGTTTGAAATATTTAATGAAATGAATTTTCAATTGCAAGGTGATAAGTTGAATTTAGTTAAAAAATATATATACATTAATATTTCCAAAAGTCTAAATTAACATTTTTAGTGAAAATTTAAGAATTTTTAGTGAATGTAATTAATAAATCATAAGCTTTTATTTATTTATTTATTTATTTTATTTATTTTATTTTTATTTTATTTTTTTTTTTTTTCTGAAAAAAAAAAAGTTGATCATTTGTGGCATCTCGCGTTAGGAAGTACGTTTTACTTTATTTTATATGCACATCTTTTTTTTTTTTACATATTTTGTTTAGTTCATAGAATCATTTCTTTAAGCTTGAACCGCCAAATAAGGATTATTTTGGTGCAATCTCACACAGACTTATGTTAGTCCCTGACCCTAGCGCAGCCAGAAATACCTTCTGGAGCGGGTTTTTTGATTAAAAATACCTTCTGGAGGGGGTTTTGTGATAGAAAATTCCCTCTGAAGGGGATTTTTTGATCAAAAATATCTTCTGAAAGGAGTTTTTTGATCAAAAGAGTCCTTTCATATGCATAAACTACTTCATTAGAATTTGCATTTACGTTAAAACCAATTCCTCTGGGGGGGTGTTATCACCCCCCCCCTCTCTTTGCTGTACCACTGGTCCATGGAATTGTTCCGGTAAATTTTATTGGAAGATCGTTCGTAGTTAGCCAATCTTTTACTATTCCAACTGAGGTGTCCCAATTTAGTATGGACCCCAAAATGGGATTTCCATCTAATAGGCCTTAGGTACATCAACAAAAACTGCGGAATCCAATAACAGCGTCTTAAAATTTCTTCAAAGAAACTTGAACAAAGAAAGAGGACTGGTAATAAGCGAAACGTTTAACTGTGCGAGTACTGACTTGTTTGTTTACAAGTAACTAAAATTAAAAATTGAAAAAAACCCGACTGAGTCGCAAATGTAGAATCAAGAGGGAAAACTGAAAATATTCTCAAAAGCCTTATACTATTAAAAATCAATTACAAGTATTTTATTTGTTAACAAATAGAAACTGGCAACAGATAAAAATTTTAAATCATTTCTTTTAATGTTTTTGTCGACCAACAATGAATTCGGTTACCAATCGCATGAATAAAAACTTAGCCGTTATTGAAATCTTCTTTGAAAAAACGTTCTAATTCGAATTCTATGAAACATGGAAGTTCTAAACACATTCTATCAGACGCAGAAAAAAATTCTCTTCATTTGGTATTAAATTTTAAAAATTTTAACTATGTTTTCACTGCAAAAATCGCAAAAAATCTTTTAAAGGTTTTTAATTAATATCTTCGTTAATTAATGTCAGCCAAAGACGCAACCTAGCTAAGAACACTCTCGATCAACTCTCCTTTCGAACAAATTTTATTTCTTCAAAATCGGTCCATCCGTTTAGGCGCTATAGTGCCACAGACAGACACACAGACATGTCAAACTTATAACCCCTTCCTGTGTGTGTCGGGGGTTAAAAACAGGATTTGATAAAATCACCCCCTCACAGAGTTGTAGTTTTAACATCTTCCCTTGAAATGATCCCCCACCCCCCCTTGAAGATTTGATCAAATCTCCGTTTTTATCGTGTCCCGGCAACATGATAAGTTCTGTACATGTTGTTTCTTTGCGAGAGTAGTATCAATGCAGAGAAAAAAACCTTCCTACCCTCATTCCCATTATACTGATACTCAATGCCCGATACGTGGTACTTCAGCAATTTCGCTGTAATAATTTCTTTATCTTTTGTTACTTTCAACACAATTTATGTTCTAATTACGCTTCTTTTCAATATATATTGCATTTAAATGCAATAATTTACTAGCATTGAAAAGTATTCTTATTGATACCATTCTCATTAATTCCATTAGATTTTCGACCGCATGGTTTTATAAAATGCTCCGGTTCCAATACCAAAATCATGGTTCCCAAATCATGACACCCTTTGAACAATTTAAGTTTTCTCATGAGATTTTTAATTGCCCAGTTTAATCTCAATTACATTTTCAAAATTCTATTAATCTTTGAAAGATGTCAAAAAGTAATATTAATTTCTGTTTACTTTGAATTCGAAATTTTAGAAACTAACTTGGTGTTAACTTTCTTAATGAGCCCTTAAAATTCATCCAAGGATTCTAAACAACTGGTTAAACAGGTACATCACGTAAGTAACACAATCTTTATTAGTTAACCATCTGTTTATTTGTATGATTTTATGGAAATAAAAATAGAAATTACGCAAGAACAAGGTTTTCAATTATTGTTTAATGAAGTAAGGAATTTTTAATTGCTTCTCGGGTTTTCTTTTAGTTTAAGTAAAATATAAGAAACCGGATGAGATTTTGATGAATAACAACTACAATGTTTTGTTTAATTAACAACAGAGGTTCGATGTCGTGTACACTTCTCGGAACCTCTCACCTAAACCAACGGCACCCAATTTGGGAACTCCTAAGCTATATTTTAATCCAGTAACTTTCTGGCATTGAAAAACTACCGTTAACATTTTCAGCAAACATTTTATGAGCGATTCTCGAAAAAAGGTCCCGCGTTTTTTATTTTAACCAATGCCTTCAAAAAATAATGCTGTTGGGGAATATAATGCATGTTTTAATACGTATACTATCAAAGCATAACAGTTAATCCCATATTTAATTAATAGTTACTTGAAATTAAAATAAACTTAACGTTACTTACGGGACGTTTTTTCGAGAATCGCCCTTATGGATGATTTGCAAAAGTATTCTTTTTTTTCCCAATGTCTATTTTAATTCAGTAACTTTCTGGCTTTGAAAAACCACCGTCAGCATTTTCAGCAAAAAAGGCCAAAAGTAACTTTTATCTTACGATGCCTATTTAATTAAATAACTTTCTGGCATTAAAAAACCACTGTCAACATTTTCCGCCAAAATATCGTGACTTTCAAAATTACTCTTTTTCTTACGATGCCTACTTTAAATCAGTAACTTTCTGGCATTGAAAATCCACCGTCAACATTTTCATCAAAAACGTTACGGATGACTTCCAAAAGTACTCTTCTTCTTCAGATACCTATTTTAATTCAATAACCTTCCGGCATCGAAAAACTTCCATCAATATTTTCCCCGTGATTACCAATCGCAACCATAAAAGACTTCGCGGGGGGTGAGCAAAATAACGTTCGCGTGACCGTCCGCTCTTGTTTTGGACGACAATGACAACATCAAGCCATCCTGTTGATACTTGGAAAGATTTCCTGGACATCCATACAACAAGCTTCTGTCTATTTTTATATTTAATTTTCGATATTATTATTTGCCCCCGCTGTTTCTGCTGTGCCCCGCCGGAAATGGCCATCAGAAATGGACTCGAAATGGGCGACACGCGTGCGTCCGTCTCTTATTTACCACTAACTGGGAGATCATCAAAAATCACAGAGCGAAAAATGGGGGAATCTCACGATATAGTTTTTGACGTGATGATTTGAAAATGACGTGAGACGTAATGCATGTGAAGGAGAAAGAGGGGAGCGGGGGAGAGAAATATTTTTTCGAGTTACGGAAGACAAGTCTGGGAACTATTTTTATACAATATGTTTTACTCTGCTGTTTCCGTTAAGGGAGATCGTTAACATGAAAGTCATTATGATTGTGTCTTCTGCTAATGTTTTCACTTTGTGACACGAATACAGTTAGTATTTTAAATGCATTGTTAAATATAAATTACGCATTTAAGTGTAGCATAGGGTGAGAGCGTGGAAGATACAGTGAAGCACCGCTTATACGTTTCTCTTTTATACGTTTTTTGAATTGATCCCTGCAGAGTCCAACACATATTAACGTATACCTATTATACGTTATTTTCATTTTTACGCTTTTTTCATTCAATCCTTTGAAAAACGTATAAACGGAGCTTCACTGTATTATAACAGACTAAGAAGTATTTTCAGGATTAAAACAAATCTGCTTTCCTAACTACTTAAATTACATCTAATTAATGACTACTGTGGCTATTTTCAGATGTCTTTTCATTCATAAGCTCACTTCTTGCGCATTAAAAAAGGGGTGGTTCATTGTAAACCCCAAAACTCGGGTCGTCAGTTTCCTGCAAATTTGGGCAAATAAAGATTGTATTATCATCTTTTACGGTAGATAGTTTGCTCGGCATCAGGTGTAGACTTAAAAAAAAAATAAATAAAAAAAAAATAAAATAAAAAAAAAGAGCTGGGGTCTTCAGGGTCCCGTTCAACCCATTAAACCACAAAAAGTGGTAGGTACGGGGAGTCCTGAAGTGTGACGTGGTGTGATGTCACTCCAAAACATAATTCTTCAATTTTCAAAATTTCATTGCATTATGTTTGTTGCGTCATTACGTCATATACGAGCCTTGATTATTTAGTGAACTATAGAAGTCGTTTGCGAGACTCCGCAGAACAACTCAACTCAGAATAAGAACCCAGCGTTGTTTAATTTTAGTTCCTTGTTTACCGACTTGCTCGAAAAATGGTTTGTGTTTAGTAGAGCTCCCGAAATGGAGCATTGCTATCTTCTTAGACATTTGGCAAACTGCACAAATACAAGCACAAATCTTTATTTTTCCCCTCATTGAAATAATAAATATTTATGGTCTGAGAATTTTAAATTTTTTTGCGAACAGGTATTGTTTCTTTTGTTTTCCTCTTAACCTTTTACTTTAATGAAATTCAAAAAAAAAAAAAAAAAGACGTTATGTGTTCCACCAATTTACTAAAGCCAACAATTTACTGATTATGACCATATTACCAATTGTGACATTCTATACTGATCACGACTTTGTTACTGCACCAGTATATTTTTAATCATTCTTATCTCGAATCAAGATTGTTTCTGAAAAATATGTTGTTTCTAAAATGTTAAATAACTTTTAATCATTTTGTAATTTCAAAAAAATAATCATTTTTATTTTTTTGAAGTAACACCATTTTTTCTTCAAAATTGCACTTTGAAAAAAAAAAAAAGTTATTTATATGTTTTTCTTCAAATTGCAATCAACCTTAATTATGTACACAAAATGTTGACTTTGATGGTGTTACTGTATTTTGTGTTGTCAAAATTTCAATCAAGTCAGCTATATTGCAGGGTTTCTTTGTTGGACGGCGATGGAAAGTTACTCCACATCTCCCGAGAAGATCTTGTTACCATTCGGGGGAGAAGTGGAGGAGTTGTCTTCAGTTGTTTTCTTAGAAATTGGTATTGGTCCCTAAAATTTGAACAGCTATATTAGTTAGCTAACAATGATTATTGGAATCATCTTGAAATAATTTGAAAAAAAAGTGTATAAAGAATTTTTCTAAATGCAATTAGTCTTCATTGGAACCAAAATACAGCCAGCTTAGAACAGTAACCGAAACAATGTTCAATATGATAATAACTTTCTTATTTTCTTAGTAGTATGACTTTATTTGTATTATTGTTTTACTGTCCTGTTGCTACGTATTGCTGTTGGAGAAAACGTAACATATATTGATGTTAAATTATTAGTGTTTTCTCTTTAAATCATTCAGAATTTTAACTGCTAGTCATTGCATTATTTTCTTTAGTTAAAATAAAATTTCGGAGGGAACTACTTGTTCAGAATTAACTAATTATTTGAAAACGATAAACTAAGCAGTTGGTAGGTGCAGGGTTCTATCTAATGTCAAATGTCACTCCAAAATATCTGAAAAACATTTTCGTATCAATTCGCACCTTACCACTTTGTTTCGATTAATGGCCAGCTCCATGCGGACATCACAACTAGTGACGTCACCGATGGAGCCACGAAAATGAATTCGGTACATGTGACATAATAGATCTTTGGTGAAAAAGCGGATTAGCAGAGCGCCCTCTGATTTCCCTAGGACCGGATTACACGCCCGTGAACAGACTGATTGCGTCCGGGTGGTTTGTAGCTAAATAATGGGAATTAAGTCCGGCACTGGTTCCGAACCATTGTTGGGTCCACGGATTAGCAGAGGTTCCGAAATGATTTCCGAGCATTTGCTCTTTTTATATTGTTGTTATTTCAGCTTTCATACGAGGAGAGGGGAAGTCTGAAAATAATTTCTTAAATTTAAGTTATTTTCTTTGTAAAATTGGTTTATTACAGTTTGTAAATTATAAAAGTAAACAGTAAAATACTGTTGTTAATTTTGTTTATTAGCAGCAATATTCAATGTGATTTTTCATTTGTTGCATTTTAAGTTATGAATGCTAATATTGTGCTTGCAAAAAAAAAAAAAATGCTATTAATTGCTTTTTAAAATGTATCACAAAAAAAAAAGGCTGCAAAGCGGCAGACGTGAAAAAAGAAAAAAAAAATAAAGTTTTTATTTAAACCGGAACTATTCTAAGCCTCTATGGTATGTAAACATCATTATTGGATCTATTCAAAGATTACCTATTATTTTATTATTATTATTATCATCATCATCATTTATCGGCTCCAACAGTGTTACTTCATTTAATTTCAACAGTTCATTGAAACAAGACGTTGTCTCTTAAGTCTACAGTCAAAAAACCAGTCAACCAGCAATTTAAGTTTCGAAATTCGTAATATTGTTTAAAAACGCAGAATTCGATTCATTCCACTAGAAGGACTTTTATTGATACATGTAATTATTGAAAAACAAACTGGGAGAACTTTTCTGACGGGTTGAATTGAAAAATGGCTTAGCAACCCAGTAAATAAACAGGTATAAGCAGTGTAAAAGCGCAAAATTTTCCAGTAGTTTCCTTTTTAGATTTGTGTAAAGTAACATTTGTCAACTTTATTTTTTATTTTTTTTTTTTTTTTTGCACGCAAGCCATTAGAACTTGTAAAAAAATTAGCGAACCACAATTATTATTATGTATTAAGTTTTAAACAAAATTCTTTACTTGGAGTTAAAAAGCTATTAAATAAGTTCAATTAATTCTTTTTAGCAATACTATTAACTTGAAAAAGTGTTTAAAAGATAAATAAAAACAATTGCACCAATTATTTATAAGTAAATAGGCTTCAAAAAATTAAATTATCAATAAAATTAATTAAAGCACTTTACTTTTTTTAAACGCAACATGCAATAAATGGCAGCTTTTATGCAAAAGTGTTGCTCTCCTTCGAAGCTAATATTATGGGTTCTAAATACTAGAATGGTAGTATCAACGTAAAATAGTAATAATAATAATAACAATAATAATAATTGTAATAATAATAATATAATAATAATTGTAATAATGATACTACTACTAATAATAATAATCTTAATAATAATATTAATCGGAAAAATAATAATAATAATAGTAATAGTAGTAGTAGTAGTAGTAGTAATAATCGAATGATGATAATAATAATAATAATAATCTTAATAATAATAATAATAGTAATATTAATAACAATAACAATAATAATAATAATAGTAATATTAATAACAATAACAATAATAATAATAATAATAATCGTAATAATAATAATAAATTCATCTTCTCATTAATTTTATTTGTTTTATGATTCAGAAATATCTCAAAGAAGAAAGGCAGAACTTTGAAGAGCGGTCAAAGCTTTCCACGAATTGGATCCGGTTTATAGGAAACCATGTTCCGGATCGTTGGACGGGCAGATAATAAGAATCCTCGCTGTCAAGACTAGCAGTTAATAAGAAGGAAATTACTGTTGCTAGTTCATGTAAGAAGAACTTTAAACCGTAGTTTTAAAACAAAATTCCGAACTGTTGATTCCTTGGGATATATTCTGGACGTACTAGCCTAATACCCCGTTGATTCTAAATATTTTTTTTATCGAGAAAGAGTTCTTTCTGAAAAGTATTAGCGTGAATTTTTAATTGACATTTAAGATCCTCGGACGTTCTCAGTTTTGTTTGAAGCTCAAATTAAGAAAGTTCTTTTGCGTAATTGAAGACTGGAGAGCGGTTTCTCATTGGCTGAGGCATTTTTTCCGCCAAACGTGACTGCACAAAAGCAGCTTAATGCTCGTTTGAATTCACACCGCAACTACTTCGATAAAAAGTCTGTTAAAAATCAATTGCCAATTCCGCGTCTTCTCGGAAATTTCCCCACTGATTGAAAACCAAAGAAGAAGTTCCTTGCTAAATTCCCCTCAAAAGGAGATGGAAAAGAAATAATCCATGACAAGTTCTTCTGTTAAAGAGAGAAGAAAAAAACTTTGCTCTTCACATCAAGTTTGTTACTTTTAAATGGCGTTTTAAGTATCACTCTTGCCTTGTCTTTGCTCTCATAGCCAGCTATCTGACATTCTTTTTTTTTCCCTCTCTGTCTCCTACTATATTCCCAAGTGAGAATTTGACATGGCAAGAGATTAGAAGGGTTCGAATCGGGTTGGCTTGAATATTCGAATTTTCTCCTTCCTGATGGAAATCAGCAGAACGAAGTTGGCTTTAAACAGATGGTAATTGAGCGAGCAGCGAGTTAAATGGGGTCTCTTCCCTAAAGAGTATGTCGCAGAAGTAGCCCCGAGAGTTAATCTTTGCTCGAAGCTTTCTCGTATTTTAGAATCTGCGTAAGGCATTATGTTTCTGAATGATTTGTGCGAAGTGACAAAAATCTTCCTAATGAGATTTTCTCGCATTTAAAAATACTAAATCATCTAAATGTTCAATTGGGATTAATGCTTGATAAAGCTTTTAGACGTTTTAGAATCTGCGGGCGAAATAATTTCTGCTCGGTTTGTACGAAATGATAAAAGTTTCTGTAATCAAACTGTTTAAGCTTTAAAAGTGTGATACTGGTTTGAATTTTAAAGCCTTAGATCGTAAATTAGCGATACGCCCGCCATCTTGGTGCTAAATGCCGTTTTTTCCCTATGTCTACTATGATGAAGTAGCGTGTTTTGCTTCTTGATTGAATACTGGCATGGAGTTAATAAGAAACTACAATTAAAAACCAAAACACGCTACTTCACCATAGCAGACAGGGAAAAAAAAACGACATTTAGCCCCAAGATGGGGGCGTGTGGCTACTTTTAAACTACAATCCAGAACTTTAGTTAATATAGCTGGACTGAATTTAATTCAAGCTTTACAGACTTTTCATGCGAGAAGACTCAAGACGTACACTCTTAATTCAAAAGAGCGAAAAAATAACTCTTAAAAAGAGTGAAATCTATTGCGGGTGCATTCATTCTTTCTGAGTGCTAGCTTTATCGAAAAAAGACGCTTTACGAAAAAACCAAGACTAAAACTTTTCTTTATTCGCGTGAAATTCGGAAACACTCCGTTTGGTGAACGAAATATAAAAACATTCTTTAAAAGAAGGACTCAAAAACATTTTCATTGGTTCAATTCTGTCACGTGATTTTGTTTAGGGAGAATCTTCTATACCTCCACGTTAGGCTTACCCAACGTTGGTCGCGAGTACCAAGTGGATGTCGCTATCTAAATGTCTTCATTTAATGAATTTAAACAATATTTGTTGCCGAATGAGGTTTCTGAAGGAAGTGCACAAAAACTGCATGGTAAGTGCGAAGAATTTTCTTCTTTATTAAAACTTGTAACTGTTAATATTTCTTGAACTGCTCGTATATCATTACAAATCATCCACGTGCAATGTTACGGCGAACTTTTTGTAACTTTTTCTTCCAAACGAATGAAACTTTCATCAACAATTTTGTTTCGGTCATCGAATCAAAAATAAGACATTTGAAACAGTCGTTACCATCTTTGGTGTGTGTGTGTGTACTGTATATATATTTTAGGCAGGTGTTACAGACCCGACCATGCGCAAATCTATTGGTCGGATACCGAATCCGCTCCCGATGGTCGGAGCTCCAACCACTGCTTATATTTTAAATTAATCAAATATTGTTTGTGTGTATAATAAACTTTAAAGAGTGTCATAAACTTTGTACAATACACTCATTCATATGTGTAACATCCAATTCATTAAGTAAGTGTCCTGACGGGGAGGGGGTGGAAAATTCTCTACATACCCTTGCTTGGAGAGGGGGAGGGGGTAGATCCATTCTTACGTAATATTTTCCAAGCCGATATTTTATATTAGAAATCCGCGGTCAAGTGGTTTGGGAAATATTGTATTTCATTTGCTTCAGCAAGGTAAAAGTATGTATTATAGGATGAGCTGTTTTTTACTTGTGTTTCAAAGAATGAAACGTGTAAAATATAATAAAAGAATCGCACTGTGTTTTGCATGTCTTATTTTTAATTATCACATCATATACAAAAATTATTTGTCGAAAAAACATTCGGTCTAGATTCCTTACAGTAAACATTTCTTTACTCGAAAATGTTTATAAAAAAAAATGATAGTTAATTTAAGAACGATCCCAGTGATGTAATATTTGTTATTTTATTATTGTGAAGAAAAAAAAGAATCTTACGTAAGATGGGGGGGGGGGGAGTCTTACATACCCTTACATAGGGGGAAGGAAGGTCAAAAATTGCCGAAATTGTCCTTACGTAATTAATGAATGGCCCCGAAGAAACAAAATTGAATTCAAACGTATCTTGTCACAATTTATGAGTGACTTTTTAAATTAATTTGGACTGATGTAACTTTTAAAACATTATTAATGTAAAAAGGCACACCGAGAATATCAATATAGTTTCAAAATTTTAAATCTATTTATTTGGAACTGTGTGGGTTTTTTAATTTTATTTCAATCTTTAGATTCGGAAATGTACGTAATATTGCACGTGGGTGATTTGTAACGATATACGAGTAGTTCAAGAAATATTACCAGTAAAAGTTTTAATAAAAAAGAAAATTCTTCGTACTTACCATACAGTTTTTCTGCATCCTCTTCGGAAACACTAAAAACTATTTTTTTTTCATTTTTTTAACTTAAAAACTAATTTTTTTTCAAATGAAATAACAGTTTAAAAAACATTTTAAAATTCAAATACACAGAATTCGCACATGAAAACACGTTTTGAAAAAATTTCACCAAATGAGAGTGAAATGATTTTACCTATTTTATTCTAAAAAAGAGTGAAATAGCGGCTTTCCAAAACGGAAAGCAGCCACTCATTTAGGATATTAATTTAGTCTTTAAAAAAAGTGAAAAACACTTATCAAAAGGGAGTGAAATTAGCTTATCCAAAAGGAGTGAAAATAACCGCTCCGCAAAAGGACTGAAATTCACTCCTATAAGGAAAGTGCGTTTTCGACACTGGAAAGGAGTGAAAATTTACTCAGTCTGAGTTAAAATCGCTGGAATTTTTTAAGAGAGTATAATTTGAAAAATTCCCATTGACTTGGGAACGCTCCTGTAAACAAAATGTTTTGTGATGCTAGAGTAAGTTTAATGATAAAATTTTTTCCTCTTCTTGAGTATTCCTAATCTTTTTCATTTGCACATTTCTGTAATTTGATTAATTCTTGATGAAAGTCATGCGGAGAGCTTTGTTGCGAAACATGCTAAGTTGCGTCTTTGAAGAAAGAAAGGAATGTTCTTACCGAATCTATCCCATGCCCTATCAACATCTTTACGATGGAAATAATTTAACCTCAAAGTGTTGTGAGCTTATTTGTCATTTTAGGGCGATCAGTTGCTCAGTTTTAACAACTGAAACTTTTTAGGGCACTATTGTTTATCTATGGATGTGTTTTGCATCCCATTTATTAGCTGAAAAGTCTTTTTAAAAATAACAAAGATGTTTTTCTCCAAAGCCCCATGGTTCTCGTTTAATTTAGCGGGAGCTTTCATTCAGAATTCTCCTTATCACAATTAAGGCAGTGAGAAGCAAAAGGATGTAAGAGCCAAAATTAAAAATTTGGAGGTAACCAGCACAAATGGTAGGTGAACCTATCCTCTGTTTTTGTGCAAGAGATAGTGCTAGTGGCAAAAGATGGTACTGGTAGGTGCTGCTATACATTGTGATTTAGAAAAAAAAATTTCAATGAAAGCCTACCTTCAATCGGAACATTTAACCCGTTTTACTCAAAACTTGAAAATGTCCACTGACACTTGCTTCTTACAGCCTCAATTAATCTTTTAAGTCAGAATTTCTCTTATTTATTTAATCAAGATTTTTTTTTCTTTTTCCAGCAGCACCTGCTTGCGGTTGAGCTTTCACTGCCAAGTCTTGCACCCAACTGCAGATTGAAACTTTACAGCCTGGTTATGATGGCTGATGCTGGCATCACTTAGCTTCGTACGTTTGCAAGGTACTTTATCATGATCATATAAATTTATATGCCTAAAAGCATATGCCTAAAAGCATGACCTACTGGACATCGCAAAATACATGCTACTGATTTTGCCTTTATGAAACAAATACTTACTAATTTATTGTATCGTAAAGTATATTTCGTTTCAAAACTTCTTATATAGCGTGGGTAAGTCTCAACCTGCAGTAAATTCAGTGAGCGGTATTTTTTTCACAGCCCTCTAAATATTTTTTTAAACGCTAATCTTTTCAAACTGCTTGACAAATCAACTATAATCTTGTGAACTTTTCGGCTTTTGATTCCTTAAGATGGCAGTAAATCGTTGGGGAATGTAACAATGATTCACACAATGCCCGATCCTCAGTCTGGTAAACACGATTCCTTACACAGAATCTTAAAAGGGGAAAAGAAAATTTGGAGAATTCCTCATTTTTTGCTACAAGAGATCCGTTTTGCAAATTGTAACTACAACCGGATGACTGCTGCGAACACAAACGATTGTGGTAGTTACAATAACGAAAGCTGTATTACGCGACCCCTGGTGGTTTGCGGCGAACATCTACCCTTGGGGGCGGGGGGAGGGACAGTCAATTTTTCCATGGACCCTTAATTCGAGAGTGGGGATTGATGGTATCCAACCAGGCATCAGAGAAGTTTTTAAAGATGTCCTCACAGACTTCGTTATGGAAGTACAGCTGCAAATTGGGGACCTCCTTTCTTTGAAAAGAAACCGTGCTGTCGGAACTAATGCGTCCCAGCTATTATGGCACTGGATCCATAGGTGTGCATCAAGCCGTGGCAGCCTTTGTGAACCTGGTGTCGGTGTTTGCACTGGGGCCTGCGAGTTAAGAACCGTTCTCCCTTTCAGTTAATAGGCCTGATTATTCGTCTCTTTTGAACTGAGGTGGCAAAGTTCTGTCATTGAGTCGCTGCTCTTGACGGGAGGTGATCGTATTATTGTTAAGTTGTCAGAATGTTTCGTTTGGTGTTCGCGCGAAAAGTTGAGGAAATGCGAGTGGACATGTTGACAATGACATTTTTGGGGCATCCGCTTGGTATTTGATACGTAAACAAGCTTTGCCTGCATCTGTGCTTGAAATGCCTAATTTCTTTTGAAGCATATTTTCACACGTAAAAGATTGTCCACATTATAATCAAACTTTGTTAATGTGAGTAGTGCTTAAAATAAAACCCTAGATCGTAGCTTTAAAATATTGCGACCCTCCATCTTGGAGTAAAACGCCTCTTTTTTTCTATGTTTGCTGTGGCGAAGTGGCGTGTTTTGCTTCTTAATTGTCATTTCTTATTAACTCCATGTCAATCTACAATCAAGAAGTCCCACAATCGAACAACAAACACGCCACGTCAGTATATCATACATAGGAAGAAAGCAACATTTAGCCCCAAGATGGCAGATTTATCGCCACTTAAGCTACAATCAAGGACTTAAGCTTAAATCAGATGTTTCCCTTAATCACTGTCCACTTTAGCATTAAAACGAAAACAATGTACCCTTTTTTTCCATAACTGATATTTGCACCAAATATTAATCCAATAATTAAATATTGTTGCATGTTATCTATTTATTTCACCTGACTATCTACCTTTCTATCGTTAAAAGTCACAAAGTAAAGTTAATTAAAATGACTAAGAAATCTCCAAATGAGATGACGTACGAGGTGCTCATTCAGAACTTTTGCAATCAAACGCTGATGATGTGAGGATGAATATCACATTGCAGGGGTGCAACAAGGAGGGGAGTTTGGATGTTTAGTTCAGCCAATATTGTCCTTGGATTTAACACTCATGTCCAGCTGTTATATGAGGCAGTGAGAAGCAAAGGGATGTAAGTGGACATTTTTAAGTGTTGAGTAAAACGCGTTTAAAGTTCCAGTCCTTGATAGGCTTTCATTGAAAAGTTTTTCGAAATCATCCTGTACTGTAGCAGCACCTAGCAGGTCTACTAAGCTCTTGCCTCAAAGTAGGGCAGAGATTCACCTACCATCTGTACTGGACATCTCCAAATTTTGAATTTTGGCACCGGCATCCCTTTGCTTTTCACTGCTTCATATGGTGCTTTGAATAAGCATCTAAGGGTGATTTAAACTTCTACCTCAGAAAATAATTTCTGTATGCGCTAGTGATATGCTTCACGGAGACTGCTTATTTCAAATGCACTGGGAAATCCATAAGTCATTACTGGATTTAGAATCAGTAACAGCCGTCAAAACGTTACGAATAGGAATTTCCCCCACTTGAAAAGACTTCTGCGTTTTACTAAGCATTGGTTCCCTTATTGGATCGGTTCCCAAATTTTTAGCAGCTAATAACTCTTGATGAATTCCGTCCCATTCGAGCACATGATTAGAGTATTGCCATTAGCTCTGGTTGAGTTCATTCATCAAGATGAACGATAAATTTGCTAAGTTGTTAAGTAAACGCATACTGATGTTTTAACGTCTTTATCATTTCATTTCTTTATCTTCGTGCAAAAATTAAACTTAAAGCAGGTGACTATTCTAATGTTGGGGACTTTTTTTCCATTTATTTATTTTATTTATTTATTTATTTGTATATTTTGAGACAGTTAAAAGGTCTCAATATTCTTTTGTCTAAACCCAGAAACATTTTTTCAGTCGATTCATATTTGAGATAACTAGAAGAAATTTAATGAACATAAATGCACTGTTTTTAATTTAAATTAATTTTTTCTTTGCTGATTTTCTCAGAACCATTGTTTTAGAAATTTTTATTTACGCAAAACATTTTTAAAAAAAAGTAAACTCGATCCATTTTAAACTTTGCAAAAATGGTAAGATTGATTATAATATTCGTCGTCGTAATGCAAATCAATAATACCCTAAGTCATTATAAGCATTATTAGCTTAATGCTTCTGCATACAATATAAACTTATTTTTATTTATACTTCGCAAAGCTTTTGTCCTAAATTCCTTGGTAAATACGCATGTGTTTTTTTAAAAAATAAGAAATTCCACTTTCAATACGTTGTCGCAACACTGACATTATAATTGTGCTGCTGAATTTTAATCCTTATTATTTTATTCGATTGTTATTTCTCTTCGGGTGAAGTATGAGAACCATCTTATATCTTTTACCTTTTTAAGGGCCGGCTTATTACTATGAAATACTTAAATGAAGAAAGATTAAAAAAAAATTTAAAACGCCGCTTGAAAATAGAAGTAAAATTGTACTGTTTCACATGAATCATATGAAATAGTGTAATTTTACTTCAATTTGCAAGAGGCGTTTTAAATTTCGCTGCAATTTGGTACAAGTTAGTTTGGAATCCGGAAAAGGGGTGCTCTTCAGAGCATTTTTTCATATTTCGGGTGCCAGAATACCTCACAAAGTTTCCATTTGACTTAGGTCGAATCTTTAAAGTAATTTCCCAAAATAAGCACAAACGAATCATTTTGAGGTTTGAGAAACATGTAATTAGGCATTATCCTGCTGGAACAAATTAGTTAAACTCGTAATTAAAGGTGTTTCCTGCTAAAAAAGATTTCTGAGTACATCAACATTACTCTCAGAATTCAATCTGCCCTGCAAAAAACAATATTGGTACAGTTTTCCGTCCGTTGCGAAAATTCCTCAGACTATTACTGAGCAGCAACCAAATGTACGTTTTGATATTTGTATTTTCCGTCATAGAGATCGTACTAAAAGTAACAAAAAAACATTTAGTCCATTCGAGTTGAACATTTTCTCATCAGTAAAGATTACATTACGCATTTTTGACACGCTCAATCCTTGGATCTCTTATAAACTTTTTAAGAGTCGGTCGTGACATTAATGTCACATCATGAAACTTCTTTTCGTTTTGTAAAACATGTTGAACCGTTCGATAACTGCATCGTTACTTAAATTACCATCTACTATCTCATGGTGTTTGTTTTTTAGAGCAAGCCCGTCTTATAATCATATGTTTCACACGTAGGGGAAGCTGTTGTACCCACGGACGGTTGTACCTACTGACGTTGGTTGGGAAACTCCGGGTATCGTCGAGAGAGATCCTACTTGGGGTTCAACGTGTGTGTCACAGCCCTCTCCAGTACCCCAGGAAGTTTCAACGCCATCAAACAAAAATTTAAGATTCTATCACATTTTTTTCGTTTTTAGTAGGATCTAAGTAAAAAATAACATGAGCAATTTCTTTTTTTTTTTCGTCCGTCGTGGATTGTATTATTCATTTTTGTTGTAGGTACCATGATTCCCTATATTTTGAAGGTTTTGTTTCTGATTTTTAATGTTGTAAAATTGTGGTCCTGCTGATGTGACTGGCTTGCAAAACCAAAACGGCGTACCTTTGTACCCAAGGACACACTGTAAAAAAAATTCGGAAACGTTTCTGAGTATATCGTGCAGCTGCGGTTCATGAAATTTTCAAAAACGTTTCTGAGTATTTCGGAATTCTCTCTCTGTAATGTCCGGAAACGTGTCTGAGTATTTCGGAATCCTCTTTCTGTAATGTCCGGAAACGTGTCTGAGTATTTCGGAATCCTCTTTCTATAATTTCCAGAAATGTTTCTGAGTATTCTGTGCAGCTGTGGTTCATGAAAGTTTCGAAAACGTTTCCGAGTATTTCGGAACTCTCCAAACAATTTTCAAAAACGTTTCTGAGAATTTCGGAATCCTTTTTCCGTGATTTTTTCTAAAAAATAATTCTTTTTTAATAGTATTGCATGCCATATCAGTTTCAATTCTTTCATATCTAAGAGCAATGAAACAAGCAATTTTAGAATCATTCGTGGATTTTTTTTTCTGAATTTCTAATGACAAATAGCATGGTTAACAGCATAACATATGCACAGTTATAAATTTTTGAAAATTTATGAAATAATATAGTAGTTTCATTCATAATCACAAAATCGTCGGGGGAGGGAAGGGGAGTACTTTCTCAGAAGTGGGATTGTTTGTTAAACAATATTAAACTTCAGTTTTTCTCTCAATATTTTCAAGACAAAATTATCAACATATTGTATTTTTAATGCAGAACTTAAAAACATATCTTGTATCAAACTTGATAGCTTTTATTTTCGGATAAAATTTGACAGAACTTACCTACACTTTTCGTTCCGAAATTCCTTCACGTCAAGTCAATTTTTTCGACGAACAAAGTGTACCGAAAAGTACCAACAGAGAAATTGATGAATTTAAATATGACACCAAAGTCCCCCTGCTGGAACCATTCGGGTTTATTCCTCTGTTCTTGCCCTTTTCCAGTTTATCACAAATATAGATACTTAATCAAAATAGGTTACTGATTTAGAGTGTGCGCAAAATGCATTATATATTTTATTTATTAAAACATTGAACTCTATTACATGCTTATTCCATTTCATATATACGAGAGTTCCCTCCCCCCCCCCCCACACCATAAGAGTGATGGTGCACCCATGAAATGATATAAAGCGCCCCCCACCTTAAAAAAAGCAACCTCTTGAAAATGTCAATGGCACAGTCTGCGTGGTAAACGCCCCTCGTCTTCTCACCATATGTGCATTGCATATTAATAACATAGTATTTAAAAACTGATCACTTTTAAAACGATGACATGAAATAATATTACTTTTTATTTCAGCATGTAAATGCAGCTGTTCCATTTTTGCCACTGACTCATTCCTCCTGACTGTCCTACATTAAACTAGTATATCCACGAAGGAAATGTTATTTTCGGAACTAATGTCAAGGAATTTTTTAATTGTTAACCACATTTAACAAAATGAATAAGCAGATGAATTAATTTCATAACAACGTTCTTACTAATAGATAACATGGTCATTTTCTAATGGTATAAATATTTTTAAATGAATGAATAAATTATAATAAAAAAAGATAAATTATACCGGCACATTTTTTGTGAAGCATATTACAATACTAGAAAATATTTGCATTACCATATTTCTAATGAATTAAACAATTGATTTTTTTTTCTTTTTGAACCAAAATGTATGTACATCCAAGTATTTCGAAATAACTTTTCTGTGATTGCTTCTCAAATATAAATCTTACTTCTTTTGCGTAATTAATCAGTTTCAGTTGGTTACAACAAATAGTACACCGCGCACATAGGTATGTAGGATAACTTTAAATTAATTCGATAAACCCAAAAACAGTTACAATTGGAGCCTCATCAAATGCAAATCAACAAAAATATAAATGTATGTAACAACATGTTTTAAAATATTCATTAATACTTACAAGTGAACATGAGCGGAAGAAAATCTAAGTACCTCCATTACAACTGAATAAGTAATCCAAAGGGTTTCGTTTCATTAAGTATAAACACGGGTGTTAAAACTATTCACGCTTGAACACACAATATATATCTAATTATGGTCGCATTGGAAATTGTAAAGAAGCAAATGGTTATTAACTAACTTAATAGCTGCGTACATCGTCTAAAAAATCAAGGGCAGTCCAAAATGCAAAGGCGTAAAATTAGTTTCGACACATTTTACTACTCTCTAGACATGAAATACCAAGCAATCCAATGCTACACAGTTGCTGACTGCAGCAACCATAGATAAGAAAAAAAGAAGTTCTCGTTATTTCCGACTCATTGGCGCCTGTGTTGGAAGGATGAAATAGGTTTCGAAGCGTTGCGTCATCACTTCCGCTTCTAGATATCTTGAAATAACAAAAAGCTTTCTGAATATTGAGGAGTTCGCTATGTGATGAAGGATTCCTACTATTTCGGAAACGTTTCCGATATATCCAGAAACGTTTCCGAAATTTGTTACAGTGCACATAACCATGTGTACCCACGGACAGCAATTTTTAGTCTCCTTTGGTCACACCTGAGTTTTCTTACAATGTGAAGTACCTCAAAATGGTGCCTTGTCATCAACGTCCGAAATTTGCTTTCAACAATGATGATGAATTTGAAGTAGGGCTTGAAGATATAGTGTTGAAGTAACTTCCACCTGTTGTAGGATCTACAGACCGTGATCCCATCTGTTTTCATTTGAAGTCGACTTTTCTAGATTTTTGTTGGTTTAATCTAAACTGCGTTTTTGTAGTGGGTTAATTTTGGTCAAAGGTTTCAATTGACCTATAAACTGAAGTTATTATGTAGGTACATAATGAGCTGTACTATGATGAATCAAGTTATTTTTTGTTTAAAAACATATTAATTATTCATAACATCATTAACTCTCTTAAGATTAATAACTTTTTTAAAGAGTTCACTGATATTAAAAATTAGGGAAAGTTAAAAAAAGGGAAAAAAAAACCTTCGATAAATTTTCAAAGTTTAATTTCTGTTGGATATTTTATTTAATGTTATTTTCAATGGATGTTTAAAGTATTTGAATAGAAAATGGCTTGTGAAAATGTATTGAGTATAATTGAGTTCCTCAGACCTATTTATAAAGTATTTTTTTTATGTGTCCATGGGTACAGAGGCACCTGTTCGCGGGGTGGACGGGGTGTTGTACCAACGGACAAAAAAGATGGTTTTTAAGAATTTTTTTTTTTGAAGCTGAAAGCTTTAATTTTTTTTTTTTTTATCTAACAAAAATTGCCAAATTAGATGACAAGTTGTAAATTCGGCCAGAAAAATTTTCTGATCGATTATCCATCCCAAAGACCAGCAAAAATTGAAAAGTAAATTTTGTACGGTACAGCAGCTTCCCCTACAGAAACAGAAGATTTCCTACCTGTTCGTCTTTGTGGTCCTTATTTGCGAGATTTTTGAGAAAACTCTTTATGGCCAACCTCTGTCTATTCAGATTTATTGTTATTTGTCGTACAGTAAGTCGTGAAGCTTTTCAATCAATCATTTTCCTTTTCTCAAATTCTCTAAGAACAAAACACAAGCAAATTTTGTTTTATAGAACACACAAATCTAATTGTCCTTATAATTTTGTTTATACTACAGGGATGTTTAAATTCAAACTTCATTCTATGAATACGAAATTCTTATGTATTTCTAATAAAAGTAATTTAAAATGTTCCTTTTACCATTACTTTCCAGACAAAAACTTTACATAACTTTCCGACCAAATGCAGTCAAGATTTTAGGGAATTTTCTTTTGTCCTTGTAATTTTGTCTACCACTGTACATACAGTGGCTCCCAAAAGTGTTCGCACACCTTGAGATTTTGTAGTAAAACCAAAATAACGCAAAACTGAATTCGAATATGAAGTCCAACTTTTTTGCGCACCATTCCAATGCCATTCTGAATAAAACCCAGTAGTTTTTTTCAAAATATTGCCAGATTTTATTTTCGAAATTTGTCAAAAAACGAAGAGACAGAGAAAAAATACGCCACAAAAGTCATCGTACACTGAAATATTTTCGAATAAATTCATGATTAAAATTATCATATATCGTTTTTTTATTATTTTTGCATTGTATTGACCCTTAAAAGTCATTTGGCTTTAATTTTTTGTTTATTTATTCCCTAATATTCTGCTTATTATTTTCAAATGGCTGGTATGCGTAGAAAACAACAAACGCGATTCGAAATTTGTTTTTTTCCCTCACAGCAGCCACAAATTGGTTTGAAATGTTCCTAAATTAGTTAATTTATACCATTCTATAGTGCTTGATAAAATGCTTTTAAGACAAGAATCGGATCGAAAACAAGGTAAGAAAAGGTCAACTGGCAAAAATAACAAAGCGTGATACAGTTAAAAAAAATTATGAAAAATACGCATTTGAGTGCAGAAAAAGTTTCTGCATAGTTGAATGAAACATTTTACGTTTAATTTTCACCTAAAATTGTTCGCCAATTTCTCTGGTTAGTTGCATTAAAGGGGACCTCTTCCCGCAGAAATTTTCTTGTTCATGCGAAAAACACTAAGCTCACGCTTTCCGTCGTAAAATAAATGATAAATAAGCTCAAAACGTTTTGGAACAACGTCTTACTTATAGATGAAAATAAATTCAATATTTTGGGTTCAATTGTTGTATAATTGTCAATAGAAGAAAAAATGAGGAATTTAATTTTAGGAACTTAGCTGGATCAGTTACTCAGGACGGTGAGGTGTTCTTGGGTGAGGGTGCATAACAGTAGCAGGACTTGGAAATTTTGAATTTTTTGATGAAATAATGAATCATGCTGTTCATTTAAATATTTTAAAAAACAATTTCAAACCATTAGCCCAAAACTTGGTAATCGGAAACAACATTATTTTTTTATCAAGATAACGATATGAAGTACACGTTTGCGTTTGGAGCCTCAAAAATTGTCCTTAAACTTAGAAATATCTCCTCAGTCGCCAGATTTAAACTTAATGGAACACATTTGGAAACATTTGGTGGCTAGATTACGAAAATACACCATTGAAACGAAAAGCGAACTAGAAACAGTAAGACTCGAAGTGCGGCTGAATACTTACTCAGAAATTGCAGAAAAAAAGAAAGAAAAAACAATGAAATCTAATCCCAGACGTTTAAAAGCTGTTGTTGATACTCCATGATACTCTACTAAATAATAATTTTGTAAAAAGTTAGATTATTCACTTATTTTTTGACATTTTTTTCAAAGTGTACGAAGACTTTTGTGAGATAAAATTTCCGGAACTTTTTGGTTTTTGATTTTTAAAAAAGTAAGTTTTAATGATTTTTTTAAAAAAATTCGTGTAGTATTGTTAAAAACAGATCATATATCTTATAATTAAATACCTATTTCGAAATATTAATTCTAATCAATGCATAGGGGCCTATTTCATTAAAAGTCGTAGGTGTACGAACACTTTTGGGAGCCACTGTATAGACGAGAAGTAAAATATGAATGCTTAAGTCCATTTTATATTTAATAGTAAAAAGGGTAAATATAGTAAAGTATTTTTTATACTTAACCTTCTCAGGGTGTAAGGGTCTTTTCTGACCCATTTCAATTTTTTTCCTTATATAGCTAAGGTATTTTTCGGAATATTTCAAAATAGTTTTAAACTTTGTTTTTATATAGTCATTGTAAATATTCAGTTTTCTGCAGTAGGCACTTTTTAAGGCGCGTAGGGACTTTTTCGCGCTCATGTGTATCTAAGTTCAAATTAACTAACATAAAGACTAATGCTCTCCCATCATTCACTGCTTCGTGAAGTTTTTTCACGAGGAGATAGCGATTTCAGAACTTACTTCTTCCGATTTTATGCTGTGTTCACTACAGAGTTTCTTAAATCTATTCGAAACCCAAAATCATTCAAGAATATACATAATTTAAAAAAATGTCAGAATATCGATCTATCGACGCATTTAAGTTTTAATAAAAACCTCAAAATATTCAGTAGTTGTTTTTAAAATAAATTTTACATATACAACCAAAGTATCATTCTAATAAAAACCAATGTATCATCATCTATTTCTTTTTCCAAAAATACAGCTCACGCGAGCAAAAGAGCTTGTGCCTAGGAATTGCAACACCGGACGAAAAATGGAATAGCGGTATTCGGTATTTTTTTAACCATGATACCGGAATACCGGTATTAATATTATTTTTTGGCTTGAAACAAAATATTACAATATGAGCATCAATTTTTGAAAATTGCTTTTATTATCCTTATCTTTGATTTTCAGAAGTAACTTTTTCTTGACTGGAATAGATTACATGTGTTACTACATAATTAAAGTATTACCAGATAGGTGGCGCTAAAAACGGAGTAAATATTTGTCAATTTCACTTTGCCCCGCTATTTCACTTTGCCCCACATTCCCCTACATGAGTACCTATTCCTTTGAGTTATTAAAAAACATGTACTTTTTAACAGTAATTTTAAAGGGAAGTACTTAGTGGGGGGTCTACATCGTAGTTTTTGTTATTGAAAAGATACCGACTATGAGGAGCATAGCAGACCTCGCTTTCAGCCGTGTCCGTCGGCATATCTTAATGCTGTAGTTGTTTAGTGAGCTTTTTTTTTTTTTTTTTCGCTTTTCTGCCCAGAGTTAAATCTACAACTAGTACTTTTGAAAACTTTCTGCCAAGAAAACGTTGTGATTTGTCTGAAAAAGTATTAAAATTTAATATCTGCCCATTTTTTTTCTTTTTTGGAAAAATCACAATTGCTTATTGTTTTTAATTGACCGTTGCTGATGTTCCTTTGATTTTATTTTTCTACGCTAATAATGCAAACTCCTCTGATTCACGGGCCTCCATAAACATGTCCCTCCTCCTGGGGGGGTGGCGTGAAACCCAGAACTGATTTCAAATTGGGGAAAAAAGGGAAATGCTGGTTCTAAGACAGGAGGTGCGTCCTCCCATCCGTCAAGCAGAGTTGTTACTTGCTGTTGTTCAGTTGAGTTGTGTTGTAGCTGCTGACGAGTTTTCGTTTTCAAAACAACTTGTTTCAAAAACACATTGCGACGAAAAGTTTAATTTAACGACCCCCAACACAAAATGCTTTGCCATTTTTCTTATTTTTTAAACAAATTTTATAAACCGAAACTAAACTAGCACGTACGCCTCAAACTCAGCCCAGCCCAACCGGCAGCAAGCAACAATTCAATTCGAAGAATGCGGTAGCGCACCCTCTATTGTTGAATCGGCTTTTTCCCTCTACTGTATGCTCTGACTTTTATTACTTCAAAACGTGCTTTGTTTTGCTCTCTTTCCATTAAATCGGTTAATATTCTTCAATATTTGTGTCGATACGCTTTTACGTCTTCCATCATTTCATTTCAAGCAGTTTCGGTTTACAGACTGAAAATTACTGGTTAATAAGCGTGGTCAGTGGCGCAACGAAGGGGGGATTTTGGGGGTGAAAACACCCCTAGAGGCATTGGTTTTAACATAAATGCAAGTTGTAATACAATAGTTTATGGATATGAAATGGCTGTTTTGATCAAAAAATCCCTTTCAGAACGCATTTTTGATCAATAAATCCCCTTCAGAAGGTATTTTGATTAAAAAAAAAAACCCGTATTATGGATCAAAAAACCCTTCCAGAAGGTATTTTGATCCAAAAAAAACCCCCTCCAGACGGCATTTTTGATCAAAAAAAAAAAAAAAACCCTCCAGAAGGTACTCCTGGCTGTTCTAGTGCGCATGATCTATATAGTAACCATCCACAACCCGCGGTACTCGTCCCTTTGTGGGTACCTAGCGAACAAGTAGCGAACTAGGTCGGTAATTTTCAAGAAAAATGTACAGTAAACCCTCGTTTTAACGCGGGGTTACGTTCCACGGAAATCCCACGTAAATCAAAACCGGGTAAATTAAGACTTACACTGTTAAAAAATTCCGAAACGTTACTGAGTATTTTCGTGTCACGTTTCGCGATTTCAATGATTTCTATCCACTTCCTGGAAATATCAAGTATCATTGTCAAAAAGTTTCCTGAATTGCTACAAGTTGTCCGAATGCGGACTTCTCTCTGTTGTAAAAAATATATTTAGCTACTAGTTTAAAGATTAACTGAGAGTATTTATAAGGAGTATCTTCAGTTCGGATACGGCCCGTCCATACCGATTAAACTCCCAAGGAGAGCAAATCAGTATGAACTACGTAGCTTTGCAAGAATTGCAATCACGTGAGAAGCACTTGCAGTTCTGTCTTAACTCTAGTCATGTTTGCTATACTGCTTTTGGAACTGTCTTGATAACTCAAGAAGGTGCCCAGTTGTTATATTATCCGTACCATAGATTACACTGAAATTTCAGAGACGCGACTGGTTTTAAACGGAAAGTTTTCTGGATTTTTCAGGAAGGTTACTGAATTTTAGCGGAAAAGGTTCCTGGTTTTGGCGACATATGTTACTGGCAGAAATTGGGCACATCAGCTGCCTATTAATTTCCAGGAACGCTTCTGAATCGTTTTTACAGTGTAACAGTAGTGTTAAAATAGGGCTTTGGTTCCATGGAAAAAAAAATTCTTTATTCTAGTGATGACTAATTTTATAATAAGTTTCAAGTGTACTTATATCGAGATACATATGCACAACATGCATAAAGAAAACATAAATTAATTTAGGGTTCAAAAAAGGAGCTGGCTAAGATTGTCTTTTGGCAATCATTAAGAATTTTTCTCTGTAGTTCTTTGCAGGAGCATTCACGCTAACGCATCCATGATCACTTGCGTCATTTCCATGATAGAATCTTCCTTCACTAACAAATCAGCAAAATCATTGCTATTGTCAAAGAATGGCTCAGAATTTTCAATGGGAACGTTTTTGGTTGTGTGTCATTGATGTCGGTATTCTCGTTGGTTTTGTCCTTCTTTGTCACCCCTAAAAGCTCTTCTTCCAGTGAGTTTTGAACTGTGTGAGTTAAATAACTTTACTTCTGGGAAGAGCTCTGGAATCTATGGCATAAAATGTCTCCAGTGGCCCAAGCTCGACTACTAGCTCGCCAAAATGCAGTTCATTACAAGTAATCTGCGGTCTCAGGATTTTGGAATTTGAAAAGGGGAAATTTTTATATGTTTGCATTGCTACATCCGCGTAAAACCAAAACTTATCCACGTAAAATAAAATAAAGGTGTCAAATCTTAAACCGTGTATAGTCGAAACCACAAAAAAAAAAAAAAAAGAAAAGAAAAGAAAGAAAAGAAAATTAATTTGAATTCTGAAATTTTGAATTCAAATTATGTTTTTCGCAATCACGAACTGAGACAGGACCCTATCAATTGGAGTTATTGTTTCTTGAAACAGCTCCTGTCCCCCCCCCCCCCAAGTCTGCGCCTCCTCCTGGACGGTTACGTGTGCATAGTTGTGTGCGTAAGTGTGTAGGCTTGTGTGTGTGCGTAGACCTGTGCGTATGCACGTAGGCGTGTGTGTGTGTGTGAGTGTGCATGTGTGTAGGACATGGACGCTTCCGACAAGGAAAAGCGGATAGCTCAGGACCGGAGCAGCCGCGCCGCGCCGCCTGCAGAGGACGGTGGGCGGTGGTGCTGCAAAGGCTTCTGGTCCAAGCTGAAAAAGGCACGGACCTCAAAAACGGTCAAATGAGAAAAATAAGCAATCGTGATTGCTCAAAAAAAAAAAAAAAAAAACGCGTAAAACGAGGGTCTACTGGTAAAAATTATGGAAACAACAAAATGAAAATCTATAAATACTGATTTATGTATGTTGTTGTTGTTGTGTGCCAGCTAGGCTGGCAATTTGGGGAGCGCTGCTTTACTTTTCCAATTGTACCGTAATTTGGTGTGAAGTCCGACTTGTACAGTACACACATGCCATAAGGACCCGTTTATAGGGTAGGCAACCATTCACAGCATAACAACACATTCACACAAAGAAAGGACAAGGACAGGAGAGAGGAAGTACGTCCATGCCCGAGCCGGGATTCGAACCCGGACCTTCCTGTCGCAGTCAGACATCTCTAATCACTAGACAAGGCAGGTGGCACTGATTTATGTATAAAAAAGAGAAAAAAAAAATGTAAAACTGATCTGAAATAATCTTGAAATCCCCCCCCCCCCCCCCCCGAAAAAAAAAAGAAAAACTGTCATGTGCTAGTAAATTAGTGTGTGGCGACGATGCGTCTATTACATAAAACTAAGAAAATTCGACAAATGCAATTAAATAAGCATGCTGTGTGATACTTAGATGTACTGAACACTGAATATCGAATTACTCAAATGTGCTCGAAATAATTGATGGCTAATTTGCTGATTTGAATCCTAAATACATTTATTCATTACGAAATTGCAAATACGCGGGAAGGTTAAAAATTCCTTTACTGAAATTTTAAACAGTTACTAAATATTTTAAAATATTTTCTCTTTTGAATCAATTAAAAACAAAAACTGCCAACACTATTAAGTCTGTCGCCAACAAATTAACTTAATTCCAAAGATTTAGTTTGCCTTTGGCAAAGCAAAGTCGATTACACTGCCTTAATCTAGTGACAATAGTAGTGAATATTGTATTTAATTTGCTAAATTAAATTACGAATATTATAATGATCTGAATCTACTTGTTTCTTAAAAGCAAAAATATTTTCCTTCATTTAAGGAAACCAATTGCATTTATTACTACTGTTATTTTTACTAATCATGAAATTGCTTCAATTACACGAAATTCAGTTCTTGATTTTCACTCTACCGCGTTCGAGTCACGCAGCTAAGCAAAAATTTAAATTTTTGAAATTGGTTTTCTCTAATTAATTCAAGATTTTAACGAGAAAATGAAAAGGATCATTTCAAATATTTTAACCAGATTTTAGCATCAGGTGAAATATGTTGCATTAAATTTGCTAATTTACTATTTTTAATTCATCATTTTAATTTAATTTTCCTTTTCAGAAAAATGCCGCTTATAATTTTCAAAAACTCCCGACGAAAGTGCGTAGATCATATTTTTCTTCAGAGTTTACTTGAATTTTTATTGTATTTTCCCCCAATATGTATTTACAAAAATGCAAATAGTTCTTAGGAGCTTTATGATTGCAAAATAGCGGGAACTTGGAACGGTATGCAAGTAAATTACATTTTTCATGATCAATCCTTAACCCTATATTAACATTAAGTTAAATTAGGCGATAGGCGTCGTTTAATGAAATTTTGTTTCTTCGAAATTGAATCAATTTTCTGTGAAACGATATTGGCGAAGATACGTTTATCGAGCTAGACAATAAAAAGTTTTCATTAATTATGTATTCTGAGAAGAGAGGAAACAGTAAAATTTAAGTCCCTAAGTTATTAAATAGTTATTTTGTAGTAAGTTACCGCTCTAAGCCAGCTGGCCCTCGAGGGCTAAGGCAGAAATACTTAAAATACACTACCAGCTCAGTTATTCCATCAGGATGGAATAACTGAGCTGGCGGTATATTTTAAGTACATTAAATAGTTAGTTTTGAAAATAGTATTTTCTGAGGCGAGAATGGAGGAAATACTTTGCCTTTTTTTTTAAACAGGGCATGGAATGCTCAATCGTAATGAAGTTCAGTTTCTCATACCAGTCTAAGGAAGATTAATGTCTAGAGGGGATGAGCGAATTAAAGAGAGATAACAAAAATCAGTCTATCTTTTGGCGATATTTTTTTCCTTTGAATATTTAAATGGCATAACAAAATTTAGTTCGTATCGTGGTAAAAAAAAAAAGTCCTTTTGTGCTTCAATAGAAATTTACAGGCAATTTATTTCGAATTAGAGAACATGAGAAAAACTTAATCATATAAGAGGAGGATTTTTTGTCTTTCAAAGAAAGTGACAGAATGAAAAAAAAAATTTAAAAAAAGAAAAATCTACAGATGAAATAGAAAACATTTCTGATGAACAAAATTACTGAAGAATTTCATAGATTTTCATCAGGCATTGCTTTAAATATTTATAAATTCAAAATAATATTTTTGAACATAATTTGAATTTATAATTCCAAAAGATGCAAAAAAAAAAAAAAAAGTTCTCTCATTTCTCTATTTTAGTACATTTACATGTAGTTATCATCAGTTGTTTTACTCCGTGTTATGTAAAAGATAGATGCATGCAGTGCAGAACATTCAAATTCATTTTATTTTCCTTTATAACATTTCGGCTGTCATCAATTTATTCGTTGTCAAAATAAAAATCATCGTTGCCAACGAATAAAAGGTAATACTTGACCTAAGGCAGTTATTTTAGTTGTTTCTAGAGATTTACGGCATTTTACCGGAACTCTTCCCAATGAACAGAAAAATAACGTTTCGAACGAAGTAAAAATGTAGAGCGGCGTAATTCTATTTTCTCGAACGACAGAAATGACGCATTTTAAATCTTTGAAATCGAATTAAGTAGAATTGTTCGGAAAGAAATCTGAAGGACTTAATTCGAAGCTACTCACTCTGAATGTGGGTACAAGCAAAAGGATATTATATATTCCAAATCATTTCATTTAAATGGAAATGGAGGAAGACTGGAGGAACGCGATCAGATGAATTAAATTATCGTCTGCAGTTTTTATTTTAAAGTTAAATGCAGTGGCAACAAAGAAAAAAATAGCAGTCACAGAGCCATGGCTGAATGAGACAAAATCGGATTATTATGTTGTGCCTTAAAAAATTGCAAATGCCTTTTAGATAGAATACGAACTTATTCTGGTGAAATTTTTTGGTTATTCCCAATTTGAACTGTCAGATTACCTAAAATTCAGTCAAGTTGCGATGTTTTTAAAAGTTTAATGTGGGCTTTTTTTTCTCTTAAAAATCTCTTGCTAAAATCTTTTTTTAACTAGAAAAATATTTTTAAAAGTAGAATAAGTCAAAAGAATTTTTGATATATTTTAATTCATCAAGCAGTACTAATGAAACATTTGCATTATTGAATAAAAATTTAAATACTTTGACGTAGGAAGTTAATTGTTTTCTTCCTTATCAGTAATATCAAATTCGGTATCCCATGGTAAAAGAAATATATAAAATGAAAGACAGAAAATTTTAAAGAAATTTTAACTGCAGTTCGGTTTCCGTCTCACTACGATCAAACAGTGCAATTTACGTTTGATATGAATCTAAGCTATCTAGTAGCAACTAGGCTGTGGATCTTCTTAAGCAGTACAGCTTATTACAGGCCAATGCCGATGCCGTCCCGACAAGTTTCTTCCAACGGATTAAATTATCTTCATCTGCAGTACTACTTACTGCAGGCGTCTCCACAAGTTTCCTCGAACCGGATCCGATTGCTTTCATCTGCAGTACAGCTTACTACAGGTATCTTGAAAAGATTCCTTCAGCGGATCCGGTTATCTTCATCTGCAGTACAGCTTACTACAGCCATCTCGACAAGTTTCCTTCACTGGATCCGATTATTTTCATTTGCAGCACAGCTTACTTCAGGAGTCTAGACAAGTTTCTTTCACCTGATCCGATTATCTTCATCTGCAGTACAGCTTACTACAGGCTCTTTGAAAAGTTTCCTTCGCCAGATACGGTTATCTTCATCTGCAGTACAGCTCGACAAGTTTCCTGCACCGGATCCGATTATTTTCATCTGCAGCAGAGCTTACTTCAGGAGTTCAGGAGTCTCAACAAGTTTTTTTTCAACGCATCCGATTATCTTAACCTGCAGCACAGCTTACTACAGGCACCTTGAAAAGTTTCCTTGGCCGGATCCGCAGTATCTTCACCTGCAGTACAGCTTACTTCAGGATTCTCGACAAGTTTCTTTCACCTGATCCGATTATCTTAACCTGCAGTACAGCTTACTTGAGGTCAAAACCATTTCAACAAATTTCCTCCGACGGATCCTATTAGACGCTACAACCCGCCAACGATTAGTCTTCATGCCTCATTGAAGATTCTTCCGATTTCCCCACTCTGCAATATACACTGTTATAACCAGGGGTTCCAGACAAGTGAAAATATTCCCTCTAAGGTGAAAGCATAGTGCCTGAAGGAGCAATGCAGGCCAGAAAATAGAGCAGAGGAGCCAAAACAGCATGCAATCGCAGAAAGACTCATTGCGCATGCGCTTTTTGCCTTAGACATACATTCAAACCACCTCAATATGGCGGACAAATAATGATTGCGTTTGTGTGTCTCTCACATAGAATGACGTACACTATTGGATTAAAACACAACTTTTCTAGGATTAATTATCCGAAATTACAAGTAAGTACAGCTTTTGATCACTTTGTAGCTTTTAGGGCTTTCAAACATAGTTAAGTGTTTAAAAGTGCATTTATTGCTTTTCAGTAACCGTTAGTCTTCTAGTTCCCGTTTACCGTTACTGTCGTGAAATTTCCATCATTCAAAACGCTACTAAAAATATCTGTCATTACTTTCTTGAATACTCGATAAGCAGCTTTTATTAATCACCAAAAGAACCTTAATAAAAATGTTTCTTAATTATAACAGAAAGCTAGCGAGAAAAAAAAAATCTCTCTCAGTCTAGCTCTTTTTTTTTTTTTTTTGCTTTCTCATTCAAGTGTTAGAATCATTTCCTGTTAGCGGTTGATGCTCGATAGCGTTAGAAATTCCTTTTGGTTTTTTATTTAACTGGTTGAAAAACTTAATGTGCATTTTATTTTGTTGATCTTGATTAACGTTTATGAAACGATTTTGTTCTTCCGTAATATCCCTGAATATTTTTGGCTCATCATGTAAATAATTTATAAGTACAGCTATGCTTCATTTTCGGAATACGTCATGTTTTAGTAAATGTATAATTTCTCACATGTTTTAAATAATTACTCGTTTTTAAATTATAACGTATTTGTGACAGATCTTTGATACCAAGTGGAGGGGTAGATATTTATTGTTTTATTAATTTTTAACATTACTTTGTTAAAAAAAGCCATCAGAACCCTGAATTTTTTCACATGTTTTTTAACGGCCCCAGGGTTATTATTCATATTATTTATTTTATGAATTTTTAAGAAAACGATAAAGATTTCACCGGTCCGCAAAGTTTTTCCATTTGCTTTTACCGCTCCCGTGGGTCAAAAGAGGTTGAGAAACACTGAGTTGGAGCACGATCAGATGAATTAAAGCTATGAGCACTTCTTAACTATGTTGAAAGCTCTGAAATATGATCAAATGCTGTAATTACATGTTTTAATCATTCCCAATACCGAGTTCAATGTGAAAATGTCCAAAACGTAGAATATCATAAATCAAAACAAAACTTAAAAAAAGAAAAAAAATACACAACTGTATTCAAAAACGCACACAATACGGGGGAGGCGGGAGGAGGATCTATAGTAAGGGTGCCATTTCTCTCTCCGAAGGTTCCTTTTTTTCACTCCGGCTGTCTAGTTTTTAAAAGGTGCCTGTTTTTCACCCTATTTAGAGGTGCGATTTCGGCTCCGTATTGGGTGCCGCTGGTGAACAAGTGTTTCTCCCCTGAAAGGTGCCGAATGCATCCTGTAGTTTTAACAGTGTACATGGAGATTAAATCAGGGTTTTCCAAACTTATTTTAACCATGCCTCATGTCTAATATGCTGATGTACCCAGGTAATTCATAATTCATATCACTGAAAACATAAATGCTTTTTGACGTAACATTACCATAAAAAAGCTAGCTTTGCACTTGCACTTACAACATGCTTTAGCTTTCACACAATGTGTAAGAAGTTAAAATGGAAAAGAAAGAACGAAATAATAAAAACGCTGTTTATATGAAAAATAAAATCTCCAAAAGCTAAAACAATCACTTACTCATTATCGGATTGCCATCAGATTAAAACCGAAATGCTCCCTGGTGGGGCTTACGCCCGACATTGGGAAAGACTTAGCTAAATGTTATGATCGCCTGAATATATAGGCCTGAGTAACTGTATGGAGATATGAGTATGAGTAAGTTACAGATTTGAGTAAACAGCTAAACATCCAAATAACTAACTGTAGATCTGAGTGATAAACTAGAGATTTGAAAAACTAGCTGGAGATCTGAGTCTGAGTATCTAGTAGGATATTTGAGTAAGTAACTAAAGCTCTGAATAATTAACTAAGTGATTATTTGAAGACCTAAGTAACTAATTAAAGATTTGAGTAACAGAAAAACTGAGCGGTCCTTTATAGTCTGTAACAATATGAACATTTGACATTGAATCACAAGATTCAATTTTCATTCACTTTGAGGTTTGAACACTAGCATCTAGTCTTAAGTTAAAAAAAAAAACCATTGATTTCAAATAGGAACTCTATAAGGAAGTTCGCATGAAGAAGACCGCATTAAGAATTTTTTACATGGCTTCAGACCAGAACCAATAGCCGTATAAACTCTGACGCTGAAGTTCTTTACCAGCGTTACAGCGTAACAGTCCTCAGTGCCAAGATAAAATATTGAGAGCTATGCGCGGGAGCAGAACCAATGGAAGCTTTTTCTTTTTCTTTTTTTTTTTCTGCTTTTCCCTCTCTGGATGCCAAATTTAGGTGCAATGATATAGTTTTAACACTAAATATAATAAAAAATCGTGATTATAAAATTTAATTAGAACTGTATTTAATTTAGAGCGGTTTATTTCACCGTTTATTGCTCAATGACTTTCTGAAAACGTTTCCCTTTTCAAAATGAACATGTGAAAGACGCAGTCACCTTACTTCACAAAATCATTAACTGATTTACTCGTAAGTTAATTCAATCAAGTCTAATCTAATCTAGGAATCCAGCAAAGACGGCTCAAGTCTAGACTGCACTTGGTTCTAGAAAACCTCTTGTTCTTGCTTCTTATTAAGCTCGTGTCTTCCAAAATGAGCAGGTCTTCGCTAGACCTGACTACATGAAACTTGACTGGAATCTACTGGATCTCATCGTAAATCAAAACTGAATTTGATGGGATTTCTCTAAGTGCATGTCATCAAACTTAACTTTTTTGCATGTTCAGGCACGTCCCAAAAGACAAATTTTGAAATGTAAGAACATAATTAACATATAAGGCCCATACATTTCTAGTTACTTTGCCTTGACAAATTTACTTGTCAAGATATATAATCATATAATCAGAGCAACCGTGGGATATCTTCGTGTTATTCCTGAGATTCGATGTCTTAAAGTTGCCCTGAGGCGACGATATAAATAAATATTCAGTGATACCTGTGCAAGTTGACTACTTGCGGTGCTTTAGTTCATGTCAAAATTTTTAATCTTTTAATGATTACCTTGCTGCTACTCAATGAAATTTTAGATCGTCAGCCACGGTAAAAACAAAAAGTATCCCAATCGGCTACTTTTCATGCAATCTTGTAGAACAGGGCTTCTCAAACTGGGTGCCGTAAACATTGGCGAGGGATGCCGCGAAACGTCTGGGTGTTGTGGCAATTCTCTGCAGAGCTTAGAAGACTGATTAAAGAAACATATTACCGATACAACAACAACGGTGACTTTACTGGATAAAGAAATTGTACAAATTTTGTTTCCCAAATGTTGCGACATGTGAACCTTTCGTAATATGGCAGGCATCAAGTCCTAAGATTAATTTTTTTGTCACTCGTTGTAACATGTCACCATCAATGGCCATTCGATTTCCAACAAGATGAGGCTTCCCCATTTAGACGTTGGTTTCGACGAGGTTCTGATGACGACAATCACCTTCTTTCGTGACCACCGTACTCTCCGGATCTAACTCCAAGAGATTTTTTTATGGTGTAACAACAAAGATCGCGAATTCGTGCCCAAAGGGCCTTGTGATTTGCAAGATTTACTCCTAAAGATCATTACTGCATTTCAAAGATTGATTGTGACATGTTACAGCAAGTAAAACAAGAATTTTTGGAGACAAAACTTGTACAGTTTCATTCTCTAGTAAAATCAGCGTCAGTGCTGCATTGGTAATATATTTTTTTTAATATGGCTTTTAAATTCAGTTATGAGTTTGATAGGTTTATGTTTTTAATAAAGATTGTCTAGGGTGCCGTGAAAAATTCCGGTTCTTCAAAGGGTGTCGCGAGTCAGAAAAGTTTGAGAACGCCAGTTGTAAACCCCCTCTTGTGAAGGAATTTTCTATTCAGACACGCTAATAAACAAAGCAAGGTGTAAAATGAAAAATAAATTTTTTCTTTCTTTCTTTCTTTGTATATATATATATATATATATATATATATATATATATATATATATATATATATATATATATATATATATATATATATATATATATATATATATATATATACAAACTTGGCTTTTTAGTTTTGCTGCGTTGCGCATCTATGGACTCTTGGTGTGGTCTTTTCAATATTTTTCACTTTTATTATATATATATATATATATATATATATATATATATATATATATATATATATATATATATATATATATATATATATATATATTGGCTGATTTTTCGTCATGAAATAAAAATGAAACTTTCGTAAAAACTTCTCTTAAAAACAAGTACAGTAAACTCCCGATTATCGGCGGTCGGATTATCCGCGGTTCGGATTATCCCATCGCTGGTCTTTTCACATTTTTTTCTTCAACGGTGGTGACTTATGATTATGTTATTACTTGTTTTTAGCTTTTACATATATTTCTTACAATAAATGTCATTGTTTTTAGCTATAACTTAAATGTATGTGTGAGTTTTATTCCTATTTTTTAGCTATTGTATACACCAGTAACGTTTTTTACCTATAATTCTGATTTTCCGCGATTACTGTGCCATCCTAATCCGCGGATAATCGAGAGTTTACTGTACATTCGAGATATAGAGAAAACTTTGCATTAAAAACTCTAAATTATATTGGAGCCAAAAGAAAACTTCGAGATAAAGAAACATTCCAGTTATCGAGAGTAGACTATGTATGCCTGTCATGACGCTATTTCAGATTTATCAGCCCCTAAAGTAGTGCAAAAATATTATTTTCATGTCTCTATTTTCTCTGGTGGCAGAAGTGAGAATCTGCGCCCCGAGGGCAATTCAATTTAGAAATCCATTTTTTCCCATCTCGGCACCTGAAATTCGATTACCCCATAACATTTCTTTGCCAACTGTTGTCGTTGAGTTTATTCAAATAGCAGAAGAACACGAAAATAAAAGCCCGGAGACTTTCTTTCCCTTCTCCCTTCTATATGTTAATTCTAGAAACAGGCTTAGATTTAAAAGCCGAAATATTTTTCTTACTTTTCGGTTCTTCTTTTTAATATTTACCCTCCTAAATAGCATTTTAGTGCGAAGCCCTTGTTGCAAATTTTGTTTTGCGTTTAATCGTCTAACATTGATTGTAATTACTCGGAGATTGCTTTTACCGAAGACTAGCTCATCTAAAAATCTCTTAATTTAGAGCCGTTACTGGAGAAAAATGCAGCTTGCTCAATCCATTTGCGCGGATGAGATATTTTTACGTACATGTTTGTAGTTAATTTCCGGACTTTTAAACTATGGCTTTTAATTTCGATACATTCGAATATAATCATCATAATAGGAAGTATCAACTTTCGAGAGAGATTTCTTCTGAATTGGGAAGACAGGAGACAACTGGTGCAGAAGACCTTGGACCCACCCTGAGCAGTTGTGACACGGATGATGAAACTTGAAACAAATAATAATTGATTTTATTTAATCATTTTCCAGATTTTGGGAGGGGAGAGTGTATAAGGAGAAGATCATGAGTCTTTAATATTATCAATTAAGTAGTTTTGAAAATGAAACTATGCCTTAGGAAATATTACTATGAACGATGGACATCCCATACCAAGAGGTATAATCCTATACTCTTGGTATAAGATATCGATTTATCGTAGTGCATCACGAATCGACTTTCTATGCTAAAGACGTATACAAGGAAGGGGGACCATCCCATACACCTTTGGTATGGGATGTCGACGGTCTGTAGTACATATTTTCTTTGGCATAGCTTCACTCCCAAGACTACTTAATTCATTGTTGTTATCAGGGTTGCCAGACGTCCCGGATTTCAAGGGACAGTCCCGCATTTTGAAAAATTGTCCCGCGTCCCGGGGAACTTCCATACGGGACGGCTAAAGTCCCGTATTCTAGCTTATTACAATATTTTACAAAACGAGGCATTATTTTAAGGAAAAAAATTTAGTAAAACAAAAAATGTGAAAAAAAAAAGAGTAAAAAGAAAATCATGTGGCAGCAAACGCAAAAATTATTTTCGTTTCAGTTTGTTTTTTGTTTTGGCATGGGCGGCAGACCAATGATTACTTCCTCTTTGCTCATTGACTAATGTTGGAAATATACCCATGCGCATGCGTCGGCAATCGCAATGAAAACGATTTTTATACTTTGATCGGCGACATTTTGTAACGCTTAGTGCTTTGATACGATTGAATTTCTCAAATTTTTCATAAAGAACATTCTACGCCGGAAAGCACACCTTAAAAATACACCATATCCAGTAACTGCCCTCAACCTCAAACCCCCCCCCCCCCCCCCCCCCCGCTTTCACTTGTAGAAGCCTATCCCGTATATTTACTGTTCTGAAATCTGGCAACCCTGGTTGTTATGCTGCCAGCTAGGCTGACAATTTGGGGTGCGCAGCTTCACTTTTCCACTTGCGCCGTAATTTGGTGTAAAGTCCAACTTCCTCAGTACACACATGCATTAAGAACCCGTGTATAGGGTAGGTAACCATTCACAGCAAAACAACTCATTCGCACAAGGAAAGGACAAGGACAGAAGTGACCATCCAAATCCAAGCCGGGATTCGAACCCGGGATTGCAGTCAGACAGCTCTGATCGCTAACCAAGGCGGCCGGTCATTCATTGTATTAAAGGTTTGACTGGAATAAAACTCATTTTTAACTCATATTTCTTTTTTTTTTTTCCTGGACCGCTACATTAAAAAAAAAGTGAATATGAGATATCACGATGACAAACAATCCATTTCATATTTTTAATAGCCATAAATGTCTGAAAGAAGTTTGCAACAAGCTGTGGAAAAAAAAAATGGCGGGCGAAGGTTTCATGAAAGAATGCTCACCTACACACTTTATCTCATTAACAGCTTATTACCACAGACGTCTCCGACAAAGTAGTTTATGAAAGGTCTTAGAAATGGCTGACAGCATCCTTTAATAGAATATTTTCAGCCAATGGGCGATAATCCTTTCCTACAAATAACCCTAGTTTAGATCCGCGTTCTTTGGCAGTTGGATGGAAAAGGAAGTGGAGTTGAGTTGTATAAAAAATACACACGTGTGGAAACACAAAAGAAGTGGAGAGGCGAAGCTTTTTGGGCACAGAACGAGTCACTTTAGGGTCATTTAGCGCTTGAAAGGCGGCTTTGGACCCCCGCGGTGCTACTTTATACGCCCAATGAAGTTACCGACGCACTCCCCTCTTCAGTTTGGCGCGGAAAGTTTTCATTATTTTATTTTTTACCATTCTTGCTTTGTTACTGTTGTTATTACCGTCATAAGTTGGCATCATTGTTGACGGCATTACCTGAAATGATGTTGTTATTAGGTTTTTCTAAAAATGACTTAATAAAAAAAAGCGTTTTCAGTTTAGTTCTTTTCTTTAGGAGATTTTTTGTTATCATAGCTAGGCGAACTTTAAGATATCCTCTTAATAAGCTCGTTTTTATAATCCATAGTTTTTAGGGATCTGAGTTTTTGCTCGGATTACTTTTTCCTTTACAGGCTCGGTTTGCTTTTTTATGCATTACTTTTCCAAACTTTTTCTTCTTCGTTCTAAAATTATTTGATTTATGCAGGTTTCTTCCTCTTCGTAAATTTTTAAATATTTTTTTTAATTCATTAATTTGTTTGTTAATTTTTCAATTCGTTTTACATTTTTTTATTCAATGGACTCTCTACTTGAACACTCTCTAAAGTGAACACCCTGGTATTCTGAACACGGTTTTAATGGTCCTGGTGAACACATATGCATTATCCAGTCTCCCTCTATAATGAACACACCCATAATCTGATCTTTGTTCGGTCCCACGAGCAAGGGCGCCCATATGCAAAACTTTCTTGGGGGGGGGGGCACAAAAATTTTCCCCATGGTTTAGAAGAATATTTTCCCCATGGCAACCGATTTCAGTACAGATTAGAGATATTAAAATTTGACATTTTTAATAACTTATTCATTAATGACTCTGGAAAAGAAATTTTTATACATTTTTGCAAAGAAAAAAGCACTAAAAGCAAGGAAGTTCTCATTTCTGGGGGGGGGGGGGAGCTTGAGCCCTTCCCCTAGCCTCCTATATGGGCGCCCTTGTCCACGAGTGTTCAGAATATGGAAAGTCCAAAAAATCTTAAAATGTGAAAATTACCTCCCTTTTTACCTTTTTTTTTTTTTGATTAGTTATTCGTGGTAAATTTGAACCAGAATGTCTATTTTAAAAACTGTCCTACGCTTGACTGCACTTCTACATTTTTCTATTACATCTATTGGATAAAAAAAAAAAAAAAAAACAAGTATTGCATAGTTCTCCAAAATTAAGATATAA
Organism: Uloborus diversus; assembly: GCF_026930045.1. Classification (NCBI taxonomy): domain Eukaryota; kingdom Metazoa; phylum Arthropoda; class Arachnida; order Araneae; family Uloboridae; genus Uloborus; species Uloborus diversus. The sequence continues at coordinate 25,767,824 of NC_072738.1, forward strand.
TTGCTATAAAATTCATATAGAAATGAATTATGTTTCTGGTTCTAAGTTCTCCAGCAGGGGGGGGGGGCAGCCACTTAGAGGCTCTTTGAAACACGTCAGAAAGGTGATGAGAAATCTTGGGCGCCCCAATGGGAGGTCACGGGAGGTCACTGTTACCTCCCAAAAATTTCCCTATTCGGCCAATTTAAAGAGATTAGTGCAATACTGGATTGTTTCAATAATGCCTGACGTCTCCTAATTTATCATTCGGTAAAGTTCGGCGCTTCAACATCACCTGAATTGTCCAGGATGGGAATTTGACATTGCAGAACGTATGGAGCAGCTATATAAATGAATAAGGTCATTTTCAAAACGAAGTGATTCAAGGTATGCAACATAAATACAATATCCTCATATATAAAAAACGAATAATCGAGTTATGCTCCTGACGTCATCAAAATTAAACTCGCGCCACGGCACGATGATTTGATAATATTTTTTGGTAATGTTTGACATGCAGGGAAAGGCTTTATTGTGACAAAGCTGAACTCGATCCGGTCACTTAACTGTTTTACTGGTAAAACTGTCATTTAAGGAGAATGAAGAAACGTAAAAATGGTCAACAATGAACGTTATCTTCCGGAGTTTAGGGTTAATCCACTGGAGTTAGGGTTAAAATTTACACTATCAAAATATCACCAAACGTGCAATGGGGTCGTTTCCAAAATTTTAAAAGTACTTTTTTTTTTTTTTTTGAAAGAGCATGCTTAAAAACATAGAATCTGACTATTTTGTAAATAATTTGTTTAATATTTAAAAAAAGAAAAACACTTAAAGCGGAGCGCTTTCATTGCTTACGGCTTCTGCCGATGACATCACAAATGATGAAATGCCATTCAGTGGTGCCATTCACAGTGCAAAACATTTAATTCGCATCTTTACTCACGTGTATTGGCAACGATATGGTTGATAGCAAGCATAGAGCGCAATTATTTCTTTCGCTTTTTGATTACCATAACGTGGAAACGTGGTAGAAAGATGCGGCAATTAACATCATTTGTGACGTCATCAAGACCACGCGTTGTTTGAAAACTCGGACATTTTAAAAAATTAATTTTAAAAAAATTGTTGGGAAATGAAAGTATTTTCTGGGTCCATGTTTTTTTTTTTTTTTGCTCATTCTATTCATTTCAATGACTAAAAGTAGTACTTCCGACTGAAGGAAACCACCCCATTGCTTCGTTCAAATGTGGAAGCAATATTCACTTGTCATACCTTGACGGGCGATTTTCTACTTAGTCAAGAGTACAAATATTTTTTTCAATAGCCTGTTATTATTACTTCGTTACTCACATTTAAAACGTTGGGGCTATTTCTGTCGCACCCTGTATTAAGTAGTGCAAAGCTAACCTATCAAATGGTTCAAGTTGAAAGTTAACCTAAACGAATATAATTATCAATGATAAGGGAATATATTTTCTTTTACAGATTGTTTCTACTTGGTTTAGAGGAATTAAGTTTCTAAAGCGGAAGTGGATACAAAATGGCGATAGCCAGGACAATTTCTTTAAACAGTTGAATTTCTATGATTTTAAGGTAATAAATCAAATTCTACTTTAAAATATAATTAATACACGCATTTAACAAAAGAAAAACTAATATGTTTTTCTACTTTTAGACAGATAGGAAAACAACATGCTATATAAATGTATCTAATTAGAATGGTTATTTAAAATAATGCACACTATTAGACATATGCATTTTCAATGATAATTTGACTTTGTGGTTTCCAAACTTTTTATATGCCCCCCCCCCATTTCCAAAGAATATACGCCTCCCCCCTCTTTTTCCAAAGAAATTTTTATAGCTCCTCCTTTCAATTTTCAGTGCAAAATAATGTCATAAATTTTATCCTGAAGTTAACATTTATTTAAAGGGTTTGAAAACCAGGACCATATTTTATGTAAAACAGTTTATATGCACAAAGACATTCGTTTTACTAAATTTTAATATGAGTATTGATGAATTAATTAATTTAACAATGCGTTCAAAGCTACCGAAAAATAGGCGTTTAAAATGCAACATTAGCGAAATATTTACAAACGTAGTACACGTAGCGTTTAATCGTTTCTCAAACATTTTGAAATGGTTGCAATAACGTTGAAAACCATTTCAAACGTTTATGAAACGACGCATGCTAACTGCGAATACAATATTTATGCGATGCATTGGCTTGCATTCTTTTTCTGACATCAGTTTGATATATTGGGAGGAAAGGGGCTGGGGGTCACAAGTGAGAAACACTCATTAAGTTATCGTTCTTGGTTTTGACACAATTCAAGATGCAGATTCCGAATTTGATTTCTTCTACATGTGTCATATATTAAGAAGAAATTAACACATGCAAAATTACTCCTTGAGATTGGGATTTTGGTTCATTTCATCGGTTACCCACAGGACCTGATTAATGAACAGACCAACTCGGCCGTGGCCTAGGGTCTCCCCGTTTTTAAGGGAACCTCAAACGGCTACTGTTTTTGCCCGTGGGGCAAACAAGGGAGGGGTCCAGGGGGTCCGAACCCCTCCTATAGGTCTTGCTTTTTCTTCCGATTCATTACAACTTTAGATATTTTGTACGTAGAATAATTTCAAACAAAGGTAGCAACTTCAGTTCTAATAAGTGTGAAAAATTAAATCCCGATGTTCGAAGATTTTTTTAAAACATTGTGCACTTTTCCTACAACGAATTGCCTGTAAGAAGTAGAATGGTGACTATAAATGAATACACTGTAATAACCATGTTTCTAGTTTTGTAATTACAGATTAAAATGAGATTCTATGAATCTGAATCCATTTTTAATCATGAGAAAAGTAAAAGCGTAAATTATTTTGCTTTCTGGTTATTTTTTAAAGTATAGTTTATTAAATAATGCTAATTGTTTATTCAATAGTTTACTTTTTACAGTTTTCCTTTTCGGGAATTGATAAAATCTAGCCAATTAATTTGACGGCGCATTGGGGTATGATGTGAGAACTAGGCTTTTGACATTAGACCCTTCCCTTGCATCCTGTGCGCGCGACTGGTTTTTGCCAAAATCTAAAACTGTGAGGTTTGACTACAGGAGTCCCTGAAAAGGGGACATGCCCTCCTGGTCACTTAATTGGGCCCATTTTACACTTATGTATATTTATTACCATATTACTATTAGCGATCTGGCTTTAATTAAACCTGGGTATTCTCGTCAAGATATTTTCTTTCTCTGTTTTCCTCAAATTTCAAATGTAAGTACGAGCGCTTCTAACTACAAAGAATTTTCATATTTACATTTCAGAAGCAAACGGCTACGATTTTTAAACAAGATATTTTCTTTCTCTTTTTTCCTCTAAATTTCAAATGCAAGTACGAGCACTTCTACTACAAAGAATTTTCATATTTCCGTTTCAGAAGCATACGGCTACGATTTTCAAACAAGGTATTTTCTTTCTCTTTTTTCCTCTAAATTTCAAATGCAAGTACGAGCGCTTCTAACTACAAAGAATTTTCATATTTCCGTTTCAGAAGCATACGGCTACGATTTTCAAACAAGATATTTTCTTTCTCTTTTTTCCTCTAAATTTCAAATGCAAGTACGAGCGCTTCTACCACAAAGAATTTTCATATTTCCGTTTCAGAAGCATACGGCTACGATTTTCAAACAAGGTATTTTCTTTCTCTTTTTTCCTCTAAATTTCAAATGTAAGTACGAGCGCTTCTAACTACAAAGAATTTTCATATTTCCGTTTCAGAAGCTTACGGCTGGCGATTCTCTAACAAGTGTATCAATATTGGTTTTAGGAAGTTTAAAATAACAAATACTAGTACTTCTTTCATCACCAAGCAACGCATTTAAGGAGAGACATTTTCCATCTGAGGTTAAATATTGAAGGAAAAAAAAAAGAGTCGATAAAACGTGTCATATTTTGACAGACATCTGGGGAACACACCTTTTGCCGTTCCGACAAGTTACAAGTTACTTAAGAACATCTGATGCGGAAGAGAAAGAACAAAAAAAAGTGAGTGGCGCACGTGGGGGCAACCTGAATGTTATGATGAGATGCCAAGAGGCACTCCCACAAGTAGAGATATATTCGGAGCATTTTTTCCCCCCACTCAATCTTTAAATACCAGTTACTGTTTTTACAGATGTGAGTTGTAAAAGTTCTTCATTATTTATTTCTATCTTGACTTCTAAGTTTGCGAAAGCTGTGTTGTTCTTGAGATGGGAGTAATTTTAGCAATTAGCATTTGATAACTGATGGTTTACAGACTTCCAAAACACATCAGTATACATGAAGATATTCAGAATGGATTGAAAAACTAGGGTGATGATTAAAATTACCATAGAATTATGCATAACGATAAAGATTTGGATTAGAATAAGAAAAAAAAACATGAATTATATTTATTATCAGGAGAATAAGAAATAAAATGCTCTAGATGTTAAGGATTAGAAAGAAATTGAGCAGGGATTGTTATAGGGGGAAACAAATCTTGATGTTAGAGATTTGAAATAAGTCAGTGATTATTATCAAGAAATGAAATAGAATAATCTTGATATTCGAGATTAGAAATAAGTTGAGTAGATAATGTTATTAGGAAAAGAAAAAGATTATCTTGACATTAGACATTAGAAATATGTGGAGCAGAGAACATTATGAAGCAAGGAAATAAAATGATCTTGATGTTAGAGATTAGAAATAAGTCAGAGATGATTATCAAGAAAAGAAATAAAATCATCTTCATGTTTGAGATTAGAAAGAAATTGAGCAGGGGTTGTTATCGGAAGAAAACAAATCTTGATATTAGAGATTAGAAGTAAGTCACAGATTATTTATTATCGAGAAAATAAATCGAATAATCTTGATATTCAAGATTAGAAGTAAGTAGAGTACAGAATGTTATATTAGGAAAATAAAAGGATAATCTTGAAGACATTGGAAATAAGTGGAGCGGAGATCATTATCAAGAAAGGAAATAAAATGATTTTTATGTTAGAGATTAGAATTAAGTCAGAGATTATTATCAAAAAAGAAATAAAATCATCTTGACATTAGAGTTAAATGAGTCGAGAACGTTATTTGGAAAAGAAAAAGAGAATCTTGATATCATACATTAGAAATAAGTCGAACAGAGATCATTGTATAGAAAAGATATAAAATGATGTTGGTGTCAAAGATTAAAAATCAGTCGAATAGCGATTAGTATCTGAACGAGAAATAGAATAACTGCCTGGGTAGAAATGAACCAGAGTAAAATAAGTCAAACAGAGGTAATAGAAAATGTTTGATTTGATATAATAATTACGAAAAGTAAGAAGGTTTCAACCTGACTTTTTAAAATTAAGAAGGTTTCAACCTGACTTTCTAAAATTAAGAAGGTTTCAACCTGACTTTCGAAAATTTTTGGGTAGGTATTGTTGCGAAAACAAAAGAAAAAGGAGGTATAAGAGCTTTAAGAAACGCAATAGAATAATGGAACTATCTTGTGTTAGTGGTCCGAAATAAGTCCGCCGAATAGAAATTATTATCAAGAAAAGACAGAGAATAATCTTGATATTAGACACTAGAAATAAGTCGAGTAAAAGATCATTAAAAGGAAAAGATATAATTATCAAGAAAAAACTGAATTATCTTGATGTTGCAGGTTAAAAATAAGTCAGAACACAAATTATGAAAAAAAAGGAACCATTTTGTTGCAAGAGATTATAAATAACACAAATTAATTTAACAGCATTTTGTTAAAGTTTGCAGTTACAGAAATTAGATGACAGGATTTGTGACATTAAAAAGGGGACTGTCACACAGTTTTGCAACAACTTGGTGATACTTTGCCAAACGTGGCATCGAAAATTTGATATATACCAAATTTAGTGTTAGCTTGGCGATAAGAAATAAATAAATACCTTTGTGCGGAGAGGTAAATGGCAATCAACAACGTTTTGACGATCCAAAAGCACACAATGGGGTGGGAGTTTCTTCCACCCTCTCTAAGAAATAGAAAGAGCAAAAACAGATCAAGCTATGAAAATTAAGAAAAGATTGGCTCTACATGCAATAACTATCAATTTGAGTTCGACGTTTGTTCACAGCAAAGAAGAATCCCTGCGTTGTACGTAAGGGTCTCAATATTAGTAATCATGTATATCTAATCCCGGATCAAGATTTTCAAAAAAATTTGAACGAAAGCAAAAGGAGTTTTGAATGAAAAAGATTACATGCTAATTCATACTGTGCCACAAATGACTGATTCATTTGAAAAATCAATAAAAACGAAACGGGCAGAGATAGAAATATACTATTTGTTACATTATGCTTGGAACGACAGTAAATTTTCAGACAAACTTTCAAAAATAGTTATAATGTTCCTCAACAGATGGCACTGCAGGTATTTTGAAAGGTATAAAAGAAAACGCAGTCGGTAAGATCGACAATGACCGGTATATTTGAAAAATCAATGCTGCCCGTTTAGTTTTTATTGATTTTTCAAATGTATCAGTCACTTTTGGAACTTGCATATTTTGGTTTCTTTTGACGTTAATACAAATAACTGTATAAGAACGACAAATGTTCAAAGCAACTGCACATTACTGTTTTTTTTTATTTACTTGTGGATTTTTTTTTTTTTTTTTTTTTTTTTGCCATAAAAGTAACAAAGCAGAAAACTTTTGTCCTTCATAAAAAAACAAAAAATCGAACAATCTGTGATGGTTTTTTCTCGAGCCGCCAAATTTTTGTGCGTCCTATTAATGAGCATTATACTTTTTGAACATATTATCGCCAAATATAATTTTAGAAAATGTAGGAGTAGAAAAGCTATTCGTGTTTTAAACTGAGATGGGAAAACTTTTATTTGTGCGCATAAAAAAAATGCTAGTGCATATTTTAGGAGCTTTTAGTGCGTATTTGCATGCTGCGCATATTTATTTTATTCAAAAAATTCGGGTTCGAGTTGTCACGAAATTCTTTTTTCAGATATTCAATTTAGTCCAGTCAATAGGTAGAAAAAAACGGGCTTGCCTTACAAAAAATGGGGTCAAAGATTTTTTTTTTAAATTTGTATATACTAATGTCAATATGAAAAAACCAAGTTATCCAACACGAAAGACCTCGGGAGAACTTTTGGGGGCCGAAAACCCCCCAAAATTTGTGACTTTTTGTGTTATTTTCAAAATATCTCAAAAATGGTTAAAATTACAAAAAAACTTCCAATACAAATGTTAAAGAGGAGTAAATTTCCTTTAACTTTTGTCATTACAACATTTTTGTAGCATGAAAAGCAAGCGAGTTACAGCTTCTTGAAAGTCACACTTTTTCTGAACCCCTTAGCGAAGTGCGTGAAAGCGCATCGGATAACGGAGGAAAAAAGGAGAAACGCCGGCAATCTGACCTTGGAAATCATTTGTCTTTCGCAGCTGAGGGTCAATGCCTCTGTTCCCTTTAACTTAAACAAAACACCTTCATTCCATCCCCCCTCCCTTTTTTTTTTTTTTTTTCCAAATGCGATGTATCGACTCAATAGCTACTCATGTTGATCACTTCAGAGTTCGAGCAAGAGTATGTTTTATCAATCTGTGTGTTCTGTATTACAATTTTTTTCCAGAAATGATTACGCCTGACCAAGTTTTTTTTTTTTTTTTTAATTTGCGAAATCAGTTTGAATGAACGCGAAATAAAGATTGTCAAGGAGAAGGGAATAGAAAATCTTCAAAGATGCAGCGCAAAACGTCAAAATGAAGAACATCTGCGTTTTTTGTAGGACTTAAAAGAAGTGACTATTCACACTGCCTGTCACAAATACTATATCAATGAGCAATCAATCTCTTCCCTTGAAGTAATGGTTGAACCTAACATGTTAACTAAATTCCTCAAGAAAGATTTCTGGCAAATTATAACAAGAATTGTCTTATTCAACTTCTTGAGACATATGTATTTCGAAGAGTGTGGCATTGAAGTAAGGCAGACTCAAGAAGATGCCGACTTACTTACTGTTCTTTCAAAGGCGAAGGAAATTGAAAAGGTTGTTATAGTGGGTGAGAGGATATAAATCTGTTGGTGCTGATGACAGCTTTAGGACAGCTTTTCAGCAACTTGTTCTTTTTAAAACCTGAAAGAGAGAATGCTTGTGATTTGTTTTTTTTTCCCCACTAAATCCTTTAAGTTTGACCCCAGCAATATTCTTTTCATCCATGCATTTAGTCGGTGTGATACGATTTCGGCAATGTTTGGCCAAGGGAAAATTAAGTTGCAAAACATAGTCAAAAAAAACTCCTGAAATTAAGGAAGCTATTGAAGTATTTATGAACCCAATCAGTCATCATGATGTCGTAGCTGCAGCTGGAGAAAGCATTTTGAAAATATTATACACAGGTGACTTAAATTATTTGAACCTATCTTTGGATACTTTGCGATTTAATCTTTTTATAAAACTAGTATACAGGGCCAAAATAAATCTTGCAGGGCTACCTCCAACTTTCGAGGGGGGTGGGGGATGCTGGAAATTATCACTCATATCGGTGCTACCACCAAATTCAAAGTTGGTTGAGCAACATAATTGATCCAGAGAAATGGGGTTGGGAACGCAGAACGCAAGGTCTAATGCCTGTTGACACGAAAAGGGATTCAGTTCCTCAGACTTTTTTGAAGATTGTACCTTGTACCTGCAAGAAAAATTGTACTGGAGCCTGTTCTTGTCACAAGGCAGGTTTAAAATGCTCCAGCACGTGCAAACACTGCAGTGGCACAAATTGTGAAAATGTTGCAGAAATTTCATCTTTGGATGAGACTGCCGAAAAAGATGATTTGTTCCAGGAGCTTTAAGAATCACCGCAACAAGGAGATGAACAATTAAAGGACCACAGCTTCTTTCTACCCCCTACAGATTCTGAACCGGGAGAACTTGGACCTTCAAAACGGCTTCGAAGAAGATAAACAGCGTATTTTGTTAACATTTCTCTATTTGCTTTAAGGTCGAATGAATCTCTCTGTAATTTAGATATATCTACAGTTGGATTTTCATTTTGTAAGGTAATTCTTTTGGGTTTTCCATGTCTCAAAAAGTCGGTTTCTGCAGATTTTTTTCAAAGTGTTCATTACGTATTACTATTGTACCTTTATTTATTCATTATTATGTCTATTGTTTGCTTATTATCACCCTAATATTTATTTATTCACATTTATATTTGAATATTGCATTTTCGCTTGTAATAGAATAGATGGTACGAATTATGTGCTTTAAATGAATGAGAAAATTATATAATTCAATTACAAACTGCAATATAAATCATATGTGATTGGAGTCTGACTGAAGACTACCTCTGTCAGACTAGAAATAATTATTAGTTCGTGAGCGGTGGGGGAGGGTTTATTATTATTATTGTATCAGAGCATAGGATGCATGACTGTGTGATTGTTTGCTTATTAGCTGCCTAATATTCATTTCTTCACATTAATATTTAAAAATCGCATCTTTGTTTGCAATAATTAGATTAGAATGTACGAATTATATCCCTCAAATGAATGTATATATTGTGTAATCCAGTTACAAACAACAATATATCATCTATTATTGGAGTCTGATGAAGACTACCTCTGTCAGATCAGAAAAGTTAGTTCGTGAGCAGTGGGGAAGGTTTTTTTTTTTATTATTATTGCATCGTCGTATGTGCTTTAAATGAATGCGTATATATGTATTTCAGTTTCATAATACATCGTTTGTTTTTGGAGTCTAGTGGGGACTAATCTGTAAGCCAGAATTGCTACTGTGCCCAGCGGGGGGGGGGGGGTGAGCAAGAAACTCAAACTACTCTAACTGTCGATAAGCTCTCTGAAACTAAAGTTTCTATTCAAGCCTTGATTTCAGTGTGAAAGCTTTTTTTTTTCGGAGTGGAGGAAAACTGCCTATTTTCAAAGAGCTATAGCAAGCTTTTTATTTGTGCTACAAAAAAGTTGTAAATACAAAAGTTGTAGGAAATTTTATGTTCTTTAAACTTTACATTTAAAACTTTTTTCTAAGTTGAACCATTTCGGAGATATTTTGGAAAAAACAAAAAAAGTCATAAATTTTTGTGGTTTTTCGGTCCCCAAAAGTTCTCCCGGGGTCTTTCGTGTTGGATAACTTGGTTTTTTCATGTCGGCACCAATATGTACAAATTAAAAAAATAAAATCTTTGACCCCATTTTTTGCAAGGTAAAATGTATCTATTGATTGGACTAATTTGCAAGACTAGCTTTTCATGTATTCTGTTATGGAAGGACAAATATGTCCCTACGCTTAATTCACATACAGGGAGTCCGGAAAATACTTGACACATTTTAAAAGCAACAAATTGTGTTAGTTTGTGCCATAATACTTCATAGGCTAAAGAATTTTTATGACAGCTTGAAAAGAGAGGGGGGTGAGATGAAAAATATAACAATGGCCTGACTTAATTTTTGTCGACACTGGGCACGAAATTATTTTGGTGCTCCCCCCCCCCTTCCCCGCTTATTCTATATAGTGAATCATTAAAATATTTTGAAACTTGCGTATTAATACAGCCAAGCTAAATTTGGAGGTATCTTATATTCCGCAATATATTTACATTATAAAATGTAGAAATGATACGATAATTAAACATTAGATGAATCGATTAGTTCAGAAAAGGCGTAAGTCGAATGGATTTCCGTAGAACACATGCCCTTTCTGAAATTTGTAATCGATTCAGATGTCGTCAAATTTTGCCCGTTTCGGCAAGCCGTAAATATCAATAATATCTATGATATAACTTTTAATAGGGTAAATACAGACAAAACTTGGAGTGGTTTTGGTATTCGTTGAAGAAATTAAATTTTTAAGGCAATTTTTTTTCCCAGATTTAATATTTACATCTTGCTGCTGTGCGATATGAAATTACTCCAATTAAATCTTTACCAACAGATTCAGTGTCCTTCAAATATTGGTGCCTTGGATCCGTGCCGTATGTGCCATGCCTTAAGGGAACCGGGACGTTTTATATGTTCAAAAAATCGATTTTTCAATTTTAGCTGCATAAAATATAGGACACTTTCCTGATTCCACAAATGTATATATTGTGTGGGTGTCAAATTCCGAAAGCTAATTAATTTACTATTTAAAATGTAAACAAAAAAAGCCACGCCCCTTTTAAAGGGATGGTATCTGGATTAAATGTTGACAAACCACTGTTTTCTTTCATCAAATATTTCATGATTCAGTTACTTTTACTCTTTTTTTACTATTTACATAACGTAAACATAGAAAATGCCTGGGCGTAAGCAGTTTGGGAAGCCTATCGCATGCTTACCAGCATTGTCAAGGTCAACACTTTTCCCGTTTTTTAGAAAACAAATTTTTTTGAACTTAAGGTACGCTTAGATAAAATTCATATCAATGTATAATTATGAAACTTTGTATTATAACATATACAAGCATTCTGCATGTGTTAAACTTATTTTTACTATTTTTTAGGTACTATTGTATTTCTAGGAGGCTAATTTTAGCGAAAAATATCGTACTTTTTCGGGATTTTATGAAATATATTATTTTAAAATTTTTTGTGGCTTTTTAATTTGAAGGTAACTGAAAAATAATAGGCTCACTGTTATTTGTGACCTTTTGCCTGTACAGAATTGAAGTTTAGAGTGATTTAATTCAGAACTGTATTTGCTAAGCGTACCTATTTGCAGTCATTAAGTTTCAAACTAGCGTGCGACTATGTACTTTCTATTTACTATTCAAAATTATATTCTTTAAGGAAAAAAATTATTTTTACTGGTTTATAATGTTGAAGATTACATTCTTTCAAGACACAATAGTTTTTAATTCATACTTGGTTTTAAAACGAATAAACACCTCGGGTTTGCAACGAAAAATTTGACTCTTTTCGTTGCCGAGAACGTCCCGGTTCCCTTAATAGCCATAACCATAAAAGTAATCGCTGTGACGTGTGACGCGACAGTAAGATAAATATTTTCTTACTGTGACGATACAGCCGCCAATGTATATTACAGTAGAACCTCTAAATAATGGACTTTAGGGGACCGGACAGCTTGTCCCTTAAATAGAGGTGTCCCTTCTTCGGAGGTAGCATGTTGTGTACTTAACTGAGTATTATTTCATAATAAACGTAAATTAATAACATTCAAGTGTAATTATTGAAAATGTGTCACTAAATAAAATGCAGACCTATTCAAACTGGAAAAAAATTAATATTAAAATGACTTCCTTTTACTCTAATTTAATGTCATTTCCCCATTACTGGCAATTTTAATGTGATTCAATAGTTTACTCTCTAAATATCACCAACAGTGGCCAAATTGAAACAGATTAAAAATTAAAAAAAAAATATCGCCAAATTTGTCGCCAAGTTGGAGACAAAACTTGGCAACCAAAAGACTGGCGATATATCGCCAAGTGTCCGCCAAATTATAACATCATTAGAGTTTACATCGAAATTAACAATGATTTCCCCCCAAAAAGGGGCAAAAGACACCTTTAAAAACACCCGAATGCAACCAAAAGGGGAGGAGCACAAGTAGACCACACTAGGAGTCAACGTACCAAGTTTCAACTTTCTAGGACTTACCGTTCTTGAGTTATATGCGACATACATACGCACATACATACATACGCCCATACAGACGTCACGAGAAAATTCGTTGTAATTAACTCGGGAATCGTCATTATGGATATTATGCGTATCTATATGTTCTTAGGCACTGATCCACGTTTGGTCGAGTCGAAAAAAAAAAAAAAAAAAAACTCAAAATTCATTCGGGGGTGAGTAAAATGGAAATTAAGGTCGATTTTTGAGTGAAAATTTTTCGCGAATACAATACTTCCTTTTACGTCAAAAGAAGTAATTGTACAAACAATTTTGTAGTACCAAAGTATTGTAACTGATTTTCATTTATTACAATTTTGAATTAATATGTCACGTGGATTGTTGAATGTCATTTAATTTACAGTGCAACAGTGTTATTATATTTCAAGTTTTCTTTACAGAGCTTGTCATGAGCGCACAATATCTTCGGGGTGTGAGCCCATAAGAAGCGAGCTGATGTGTGCATTACATGACTTCCTTTTACTCCAATTTAATGTCTTGAGTTATGCGACATACATACACACATACGCACATACATACATACAGACGTCACGAGAAAACTCGCTGTAATTAACTCGGGGATCGTATAAATGGATATTTCGGGTGTCTGCACGTTCCTAGGCACATATCCACGTGTGGTCTGGTTGAAAAAAAACTCAACATTCATTCGGGGGTGAGCAAAATGGAAATTCAGGCCGATTTTTGGGTGAAAATTTTTTTGGGAATACAATACTTCCTTTTTACTTCCTTTTACAAAAAAGGAAGTATTGTATTCGCGAAAACATTTTCACCCAAAAATCGGTTTTAATTTCGTATTTGCTCACCCCCGAATAAATGTTGAGTTTTTTTTCTACCCTACCACACGTGGATATGTGCCTAGGAACGTGCAGACACCCGAAATATCCGTTTGGACGATCCCCGAGTTAATTACAGCGAGTTTTCTCGTGACGTCTGTATTTACGTATGTATGCTGCGCGTATGTGGATATGTGTGTATGTGTGTATGCATGTCGCATAACTCAAGAACAGAATGTCCTAGAAAGTTGAAATTTGGTACGTAGACTCCTAGTGGGGTCTAGTTGTGCACCTTCCTTTTTGGTTGCATTCGTATGCTCCAAAGGGGGTCTTTTGCCCCATTTTGGGGGGAAATCATTGTTAATTTCGATGTAAACTCAAGTGGTGTTATAATTTGGAAGACAGTTGGTGATATATCGCCAGCATTTTGATAGCCAAGTTTTGTCACCAACTTGGCGACAAATTTGGCGATTTTTTTATTTTTTTTTTTTTAAATCTGGTTTTAATTTGACCACTCTTGGTGATATTTAGAGAGAGTAAACTATTGAATCATATTAAAACTGCCAATAATGAGAAAATGACATTAAATTCAAGAAAAGGCAGTCATGTGATGCGCACATCAGCTCGTTTGTAAAAGGAAGTAAAAAGATATAGAAGTTATAGAAGAATATATAGAAGTTATATATATAAGTTTGGTAAGACCCCATTTGGAGTATGCTGTTCAGTTTTGGTCTCCTTATCTTAAGAAAGACATTAATGTATTGGAAAGGGTTGAAAGGCGGGCTGCAAGGCTAATAAGTGGACTTTCCCACTTAGATTATGATTCCAGGCTTAGAAGGCTAAAAATGTACAGTCTTGAGCAAAGAAGAGACCGAGGGGACATGATTCAGCTGTTTAAATTTATTAAAACGAATGATGTTACGGGGCTAAAGTTTAGCACTGAAAACAGGACAAGGGGTCATTGTTTTAAGCTATTTAAATCTCAGGCTAACATGGATATTAGGAAAAATTATTATTTTAGCAGGGTAGTGGAACCTTGGAACAGCTTACCGGAAGAGGTGGTAATGAGCAAAGGAGTAGACAGTTTTAAGAGGGCCATTGATCTTCACTGGGGATTGTAAATTGACTAGGACCAGTCTAGCTGGGCCCAGAGCCTGTTGCTGGTCGTCACTTTTGTATTTGTATTTGTATTTGTATTAAAATAGAAGAGACGAAAAAGCATGAATGTAGTTCTCAGCAAGAGTTTTAGGTTACTTATTTGTTTATTTGCATGTTAATGTTAAGACAAACTTTTACCAGTTAATTTTTGAACAAAAGAAGAACCTTGAATTCCAATAAACTCAATATTTTTAATGCAATTATTCATACATTTTTCGTAATTTTTCTCTGTGATTGTCCATTAAATAGAGTGTCCCTTAATGAGAGGCAAATACATGGAGGTCCCTATTCAAAGGGACTGGAATCAGAAAAAGTTTCGATTAAATAGAGGTGTCCCTTATTCACAAGTGTCCCTTATTGGAGATACTACTGTAGTACTTTTATTGCAGTTTTTTCCTTTTTCTTTTTCACGCTTTTTACGGTGTCAACGTGTCAGAAAAAATCTTGAACCTGTGAAGTATTATGATGCAAACTCGGCAAGACGTATATTGATACGACAATTTGTTGCTTTTCTACGAATTTTTAAAATGGGTCAAGGGCTTTTTCGGCACTAGCATTACGGGGAAAATAAATTTTGTATATTTTTAGGTATGATTCCATTAACTTGATAACAGTTAGTAAGTAATTTTTTAAAACAAGAAACATTTCAATTGAAAAAGCTGAAATAAATATTTTGTTTATTTATTCAAAGCCAGCAAATTTCATTGGTCATTTGCGATGCTCTGAAAAAAAAAAAAATGCGCAATGTATGTTTTATAAATAAAACTTTTTTTTTGTGTTAATATTGTGACATTCTATTTTTCAAGAACATGAAAAAAAATCGGTGATTTTTAAGTGATTTTCAAAGTTTTGGGACACTTATGGCTCATGATCCTCAAAAATTTTACCCTTATTTCTGAGCAGAAGCTAATTTTGTTATGGATCATCTTCAATACATTAAATTTTCAGTTTTTAAGAGTTCATTACAGAAACCGAGAACCTTTTAACTGATGGCGCCATCTGCTGTAAGAAAAAACAAACAGTTATATAATCTGAGCTCACTCAGTCAAGTAATAACAAAATAACTAAGCAACTTGAATTGAACAACTAGTAGTGTTAATGATGTCGCGATGTTGGGATGGAGCGTAAGAGCGCGAAATAAAATTACAAGTTATGAATTAAGTCTAAATCATGATTGAAGAAACGTATCCGTTTACAAATAACAATTAACGCATTCATGGTTTTAAACTACAGTTAACATTTGTTCCTTCAATTTACCAGAACAATATGAAGCTCTGTAAAAGGTGCAGATGTAATATTTTTAAACGGCTATAATCTTTTATGATGTACAAATCCGTGACGCTAATCATAATTGGTTGTTGTTTTGTGCCAGCTCAGCAGGCAATTTTGAGTGCGCTGCTTTTCCAACTGTACCGTATTTTGGTGTAGACCCCATAAGGATCCGTTGAAAGGGTAAGCAACCATTCATATAAAGAGGGGAGAAGGACAAGAAATAGAAGGTGCATGCATGCACGAGCCGGGATTCGAACCCAGAACCTCCCCATCCGCAGTCTGGACTTCTCTGATCACTAGTGGGTTGGCAATCATTATTGCTGAATGTTACGAATAAAGCTTGAATAATATACCTTCCGCAAGGGGGGCAGGTTCGCCACTACCAGAAATGGGACCAGGTACCAATTTTAATTCCGAACTCTCTCGGAAACACCTGACACCTCAGGTGATTTATTTACACTATGTACAAGAAAGATCGTTAACAAATGATAAATTCACCATAGCAATTAGGCAAATATCAATTAACACCGTATTCTCAACGATGGCGCACATATTTACATCCAAATACGCAAAACAACACAGCGAAATGCCTCGCAATAAACAGAGCTAATACACTGCGATGCAAAAGTTTAGACAATTACGTTCTTCAGCTGTAGAATTTAGAATTGCGATAGTAGAAATACAAAAGTCTTCAAACATATTCAAAAACTCTTTTGAAATACTATAACCAAAATACAATTGTTTGATATGCTTTAACAATACTGTTTTTGATAAAAATAGAAATTTGCTTGTTGCAAAAGTTAAGACACTATTACGAGTTTCTGTGAATTTTTTTTCGTATATGCAAATTTAAAAGAGATGACATCACAGACGTCTTGTATTTAAGGTCTGCCAACGATAACACTTGGTAGTCGAGATGCCGCGAGCTGAGCAGATTAAAGCGGATGAGGCAACTAAGATTTGGCAGTTGAAAGCTAAAGGTAAGCTTGTTCCTGAAATTTCGGCTATTATTAATAGATCAAAGAAATCTATTTATCGAGTTTTATCAAGTCGCTGCAATTATAAAGCAAAACGCAGATCTGGGAGGCCGCGTGTGACGAATAAACCGGATGATCGTCAGATCCATATGACTGTTCGTGTTGTTCAAAGCTCCTTGAGAATTTCGGTATCAAAGGATACGATTCGTAGACGAATTTTGGAAACAGGGACAATGGTTCACTGCAAAATGAAAAAGAAACCAGCTCTAAAGCCACATCATGAATCACAACGAATGTAGTGGGCTCGAAATCATATGTCATATGGATCGAAATGGATATCAGTAATATTTAGCGACGAAAAAAAAAAGTGGAATCTGGATGGTCCAGATGGCTGGACATCGTACTGGCATGACTTACAGAAGGAACCCAGATGTTTTTTTAGTCGCCGACAAGGTGGTGGCTCTGTGATGGTTTGGGCAGCGTTTTGCTACAATGGACAAGTGTCTTTGACCTTTACCACTGGTCGTCAAACATCAGAGCATTACACTAGGACACTAGAGGATAATCTCCTACCATTTGCTGAGCTTATAGGGGGCCCTCAGTGAGAATTTCAGCAAGACAATGCTTCGATTCACACTGCAGGAAACACAAAATCTTGATTAAATTCAAATAATATAAAAGTTCTCAATTGGCCAGCGTGTAGCCCAGACCTCAACCCTATGGAGAATCTTCGGGGCATCATGTGTCGCTAAGTTTACAGCAATGGTAGACAATACACTTCTGTATCGGAACTTAAGAAATCTATTGAGGAAGTATGGTACGAAATTGAGCCCTAAACCATGCAAGATTTAGTTTTTTCGTTGGAAACTCGTATTTATGAACTAATCAAGAAGAATAGATGTACAAGCAGGTTTTAAAACTGTTTTATTTAATTTTTATTTCGTTTGTGTCTAAACTGTTGAGACAATGTTAATTTTTTGTTACAATGTAAAAATTTGTAAAATGCACAAGTCAACTTTTCATTGCTCTAAATATTATATAGTATGCATAGCACCTTTCACTAAAGTAGTCTTAGGAAAACTGAATAAATAGATTTCGAAATCTGTGTGAATTTGCTCATTGTCTAAACTTTTGTGTCGCACTATACACTCTCAGTTCAACTTCTCAATCGAGACTGACTCCTGCCGTTGGCCGTGGCTATTTATAAACATCGAAATAGAAGTTTCCAGAAAACTCGAAATGCTTCTCGATTTTCTTTTTTTTTTTATTCATTCATTCACGAATCTTATCAATGAAAAATAGGGAAACCGTATACTTATGTTGTATGTTGTATGTTGTTGTTGAATGTTAGGGGGTTGCATGTACATAACAAGAAACTATTTACAAGTTACTTTACTACAATAATTTTAGATGAAAGATAATTTAATAAACGCCAAATTTAGCTAGATTACGACAAATTAATCACAAAAATAATTACTATTTACAGAATTTGTAACAATATTTTGCAATTTTTCCATTTTAGATGTTACTATAATTGTACCTTTTCTCCTTTTATATTTTTATAATTTTTAAATTTTAGACGTTACTATAATTGTACCTTTTCTCCTTTTATATTTTTATAATTTTTAAATTTTAGACGTTACTATTTTATGTTTTTCTTTTTTGGAAAATAGCTTAATTGTTTTCGATGAAATGTTTAACATTATTATTGTAAAAAACAGTTTCATTACCTTACGGGGCCCCCAAAGCTCCGGGCCCCCGGTAGGGCCGGTATCATCTCCCAAGTGGCGACCTTTGGGGGGGGGGGAATTGTCAAGCTTGATCAGGTTTTAAAGCTCTTAATTTGCTAAAAGAACATCCACCACTTAATCTGCAACAGGCTACGGGATTGGTGATAAAATTCTCAAGCTCATCCACCGATCACTTTTTGAGAATTTCGGCGTGAAACTTAAAAAACGATTGTTAGGCCCTCCCCTTCCCATAACGCCCTCTGATGTTTGTTTACTATTTTTACCGACTGAAAGTTTGTCAAACAAGAACACATTGCTTAATTTAAAAAAAAAAATGAATAAATTTTTCAAAGTTTTTTTTTTATTTTAATGGAGAATATTGATATTTCAGAGCTAAGAAGCAAGAGAACTTTTTTTTTCTAAATATGATTTTCCTTTTACGCCTTTCGAATTTGAAGACCTTCATTTCTTGTTTTCTACAAAATATTCTCTGAATTCAGCATGCAAAATTCAAAGTATTATTTTTGTTTTGAACGAAGAGTTTGACTTTTTACTCCGAACCTTGTCTTGTTGCAACCTCCCTTGTCAACTGCGTCCAGGCCCGTGCTGGCCCACCGGGACACCGGGACGAATCCCGATGCGCCCCTTTTTACGCCGCCCCTTTCCTCAATGAATGTAAAATTCTATCGAAACTAGCACGAAAGGAAATAGTTTTTTAAACAAGAAGTTCCGTCTAGAACTAAACGAGCCTACTTTCCCGTATACCCATACTTCTTTCTAGCACCTGATCAATGTTCTCAAAAAATAGCTGAAACCGCAAATTATTTCAACCGTAATTTTTTAATATTTTAAGCTGATTTCTATCAAAAAAATAAATAAACGAACAAATAAAATAGCAGCACCTTTTAAACAAAGCAGCTAATGCACTTTTTTACATTAAAGAAAAATTCTTTAACCGCTTTCAAAACGAAAAAATAATAATTAAAATTACTAAGCTCAATAAAATAAATACATCATTTCAAAAAAAATCGCCTGTTGCCCTGTTGCCAAAAATAATTTTTTAAGTGAATTAATGCACTCGCCAAAATAAATAAAAACAATAAAATGTCAACTTAAAGAAATAATTTTCATTGTCAAAAAAAAAAAAAAAAATCGTCTGCGCGTATCTTTATGTAGAAACATAAATGACTTCAAGTTTCTCCACTGAAAATAAAAAAAAGTCATATTAACAATAATTATTTCACAGTTAAAACCACGGCTGCGGAGTCGGAGTCAGAGTTAATCTCATTTTGGGATAAAAGAGTCGGAGTCGGAGTCGAATATTCAAGAATCGGAGTCGGTCATTTTTCCTCCGTGTATAAATTTTTACCAGAGGTACGAAGTCAAAGTCGAAGTCGGGGAGTAGGAGTCGGAGTCAGGTGCCCCTAAGTTCTCGGAGTCGGAGTCTGGAAATTGTCGTCAAGAGATACTTCCAAAAAAATTTGTTTGAAGTAAATTCGCCTTCAAGTACTGAATCTACATTGACTTTCAGTTTCCCCATAGGCGCTAATGTTAAGGGATTTGAACTGTTCAAAATTGAACGGAAAACTGTTCAAATCAAAAAAATAAATTATGGGAATGTGATGTCCTCGCTGAGATCTTTCTAACAAAAAAAAAAAAAAAATTGTTCGAATCGGACTATTCATTCAAAAGTTATTAGGGGGGGACAGACAGACCGACAGATATTTTTTCCCATCTCAATTCCCTACTTTCCAATTTTTAATTTTTCAATATTTATTTAAATATTTAATTTATTTTTGAATTTTTTTTGTTTTTCGGGATATTTTTAGGATGCATTAAGCCTTCTTTCAAGCTTTTTTTCTTCTTTCTCTGACTTTTACTGGGAAAGTAGGCTAAAAAAAGCACAAATTTGTTGGACAAAAACTCAGCCATAGCGACAATATTAAACCATTCAAGTAAATTCAAGCAAAAAAAGAGGGGAGGGTTGTTCGGCGACTTCTGGACAGTAAATTACTCTCAGCCATTCATCTCTGTTTACGCCTGATGAAATTCTCTCCTTTCTGGACAGTGAAGTAAGATTTTCCCCTGGAGTAACCAAGGAGGTAACCAGATGGTTCAGATGGTTTCTGTTTAAATGTTCTTAAGAGTTTATATGAAGTACCAAGGAGGGGAAAAGCAATGGTCACTCAGATAAAAACGTTTAATAAGTAGCGGTGGATTAGCCAAGGGCGCCCATATGCAAAATTTTAAAAGGGGGGGGGGGGGGCTCAAAAATTTTCCCCAAGGTTTAGCAGAATATTTTCCCCGTAGAAACCGATTTCAGTACAGATTAGACATATTAAAATTTTACATTTTTAATAACTTCTTCATTAATGGCTGGAAAAGAAATTTTTCTGCATTTTTGCAAAGAAAAAAGCATTAAAAGCAATAAAGTTTTTTTTCAAGGGGGGGGGGCTGGAACCCCCTCTTCCCCCTATAAGTGTGCCCTTGAGATTAGCTATAATATAATGGCGCTTTTAAACATTGCAGTGTCCTCGTGCCACGGGCCGACCGAAGAGGGGGGGGGGGGAGAGGCAATCACATCACACGCCGAAGTCTGAGAGGGCGCCCTAAACTAAACTTTTTCTGCATAACAATTATTATTATTTTTTATTTTATTCTTTAAAAAAGTGTATTTTTGAATGCAAACATATTGGATAAATTCCTGATTTAATTGTGCACGATTGCATTTTTAATTATGTAATAATTAATATAATACTGTTGGGCATTTTTTTATCATTCAGTGTGAAAAAGCACTGGGGGGGGGGGGGGGCACTAGAAAATATTCGTCCCGGACGCCGTCTTTAGGGGCTATCCGAAGAGGGGCAATCGCCCTGGTGGGTGCCAAAATATGTGAGTAAGAGGGCGCAATAAACTAAGCTATCGCTGCATTACATTTTTTTTTTTTTTTACATTTTATTCTTACAAAAAAAAGAAAAGAAAAGGCTTCTAAAAAGCAAATATATTTCAGTTTTCATTTCCTTTATGGCACACATGGACTTCAGAAAACATTTCCAATTACCTACTAATTAATATGAAAACATTCGGTGCTTTTTTCACCTCTCTGTGTGAGGGAAGGGACGGGGGGCGCCAGAAAATGGTCACCCCCAGAAGTCGTCATTTTTTTAACGGCCCTGAGCAGGGCCAGGGGGGGAGGGATCGCTCCGGGTGCCGAGATTAGAGGGTGCCATAAACTAACCTTTTGTTACATTACAATTTTTTTTTTTTTTTTTTTTTTTTTTACAAAAATGGTTTTTAGAAAGCAAATTGATTAGATTTAATTCCTGTCCTTTTGGTACACACAGATTTCGGATTGCATGTTCATATTGTATTGTATGTATGAATTTCTTGCCAATTGGCTCGATTCCACGTTTTGATAACTTAGTAATTTACTCGTCCATCTTATGATCATTTTGCTCGGGATTTTGTTCTTAAAATTGGAATAGAAAAAGAACAAAATCGAATTTTCAAAAAATCGTTTCAAGGTGCACACCCACATGCTACAAACTAACTTTGAAAAATTTCATGAAAATCGATCTAGGTGCTATGCGCGTCACAGAGATCCGGACATCCTCCAGACATGCAAACAAAGAGAATTTCAGCTTTATTTTTAGTAAAGATGGAGTGGCTAAATCATTAATTGTACAAATGAGCAGTATGTTACTATATGGTTACCTATTTTATAAATCTGTGCACCATTGACTTTAAAGCATTTTTTACTATTGATCATTTTATATTAAATTCATTGTTGTAATTGTCGGTTGGTTGAAGGGGTAATCAAAAACTATAGTTGTACCGAAAGCCGATGCAAGCAAGTAACAATGCATTATCTTTTCTCCTCCCTCGCTCTTTCTCTCTTTCGACTGCTGACATTGATTTGTCGAACCAAAACAATTTTCAATTTGTGTTATAGCTTGACCGTGAAGAGAAGGCGGATGACCTTGAAGCGAAAACTCATTTTGTATAATTTGTAATAGGAAAAATGAACCAGAAAGCACCTAAAAGTGAGAGTCGTTCTCACTGATCCTATCTATTACAAAATTATAACAATCAACCTATTACAAATGATACAAATGATGTGTTTGCTTCAAATGATGTGTCGTCTTCTCTTCGCGGTCAAGCTTTATCTTGATTTGCAAAAGAGTACATAACTTAAAAAAAAGTTTTGTTTCCCGGTTTCTATCCCATATTTTTGTAATTCCAATTACCCCTCATAACGCTTCAAAAGGCAGAATTTTATCTCTATTTTTCAAAATTTCCTGCGGGGGAGACACTTTCGGACCCTCAAAATTTCAGGATATTCTATACCCCACTTACAAGGGAGCCCTTTGTCACTCTCATAATGCCATTCCTCCTTAGTTTGAAAGTCTTAATGGTATACCTGTGTTCCTTTAAAGCATAGCCTAAATTGAGATTCCAGATAATTGTTTTAAAAGTAATAAAGTTTTATTTTGTAATTGCTTAGTGTAACTGCGTTTTGTTCAAGTTCTCAATAAAAGTTATCTATGCATGCATTTTATCTGCAAAACGGTGAGGTAAAGAAACAAAAAATTAACGCAGCGCTGTGGGTGAAAGTGAATGTCAATTTCGGAAGCTTTTCATTTCTTTTTTTTTTTTTTTTTTTTTTTTTTTCGGGGAAAAATGCCTATTTTCAGTTACTCAGCCCAAGCAGTTTGCAGCAACTCAGAGGAAAAGTACATTCTAAAGAGGTAATTTTTTCCGCATTAGAGTTGTACTTATACTAGTGCAACTCTAGTGGAGCAAGATGTACTTGAAGAGGTAACAAGAATATATTTTTTGGAATTGAATAAACTCCCCTCCCCCTAAAAAAAATGTGTGAACATGCACCTGAAAATATTGGCGCCCCCCAACTAGTCTTTCCACCGCCCTCTTTGGAGGCCCAGCACGGGCCTGACTGCGTCTTATACATTACAACCTCGATATCTCAAATCTCTCTGGACGGGAATAGCATTCGAGATATCGAGTTTTTGAGTTATCAAGGTTTTAAAATAATTACACTAGTAACTCTCACAATTACACACACGCACGCTATACGCATTTATATATGTACTATGGGACCACTTCGAATTATGATAAATAAAGTAGTCTTCAATATTTTACTAGATTTGAAATTTTATAACTGTCGAAAGCGCACAGGATGAGATTTTGAAATGAACAACAATTTCAACTTTGTTTTTGCACCTAAATATTTAAAAATTCTAATTTTATCTTCAACCAGTAACCCCACATTCAAAAAGTTCTCAGCAGCCATTTTGTAGGAGTTAAAAAAGCAAAATGATGAAAATAACGAACGCTTTTTCCGTTTTTGTTTGAAAACTGACGGACGTGCAAAAATTTCGACATATCAAGGGTTTCGAAAAATAAATTTCGAGATAACTTGGAAAATACAAAAGAGTTTTATAGAAAACGCTGGAGATTTTTTTTTTTTTTTAGACATCAAGGGTTTCGAGATATCAAGGTTTGACTGTATATATATATATATATATATATATATATATATATATATATATATATATATATATATACTAAAGGCAAACATCCGTTTTACAGCCAGAAATGGACAAACCTATTATTTTTAAGCGATGCCAGCTTTTGCAGAAGCAGAGTCTCATTCAAATGAGCGAAATACCAGCATAAAATTTTACTGTTCCCTCTCATTCAAATAGATTCATCTTATCAGGACGTTTGAAAAATTCCATACAATCTGTCATATCTGGCAACATTGAATAGCACTCAACAGATAAAATGAAGAAGTGAACTGAATGAATCGGCCATGTTGAATCTAACTTGTGTACTTGTTGCGTATCTTGTTCCAGGTTTCTTGTTCTTGTTAATGTTTTATTTTTACTACCTTTGAGAATAAATGTAATGTTATAACCAAGTGTCACCTCTCTCCCAAATACTACGACACAATCCGTGGTTGGACAGTATATTGCAACCCAGGGACGTAACTAGAGGGGGGCAGACGGGGCTCGTGCCCCGGGTGCCAGATTTTGGGGGCGCTAAACTGACTAAATAAATGCTTAAATTTATTTTTTAAAAAAAGGCCAAGTTATTAAAAGCCAACCCCCCCCCCCTTTTCCAAAAAAAAAAAAAAAAAAAACACGCTGTGCAGGTGCTGGCAGAAAGTTTGCATGGTTTAATATGGATCAAGAGTGGGAAGTATAGACAGAGAGAGAGAGCAAGAGCGAGTAGAAGGGCGCAGTAAATAGCATGAATGTGTTTTCTCAGAGTGACCAATAGTTGTTATATCTTTTACCTAAGACTTTTTCTCTCAGAGGAGGAATATGGGAGCTAAGCTAAGGGAAGTACACACCTATACAAAACAGCGGAAATGCTCAAATGTCCTTTTTCTACAATTAAACGTCATAAAGTTGTCAACATGATGTCTCCCTCTCAGCTTTTACAATGACTAGAACTTGTCTACCCCACCCCAAGGGCCTAAGGGAAAATCGTTACACTGTTCCTTTGGCCGTAGCCCATGGCTTAGGAATTGGAACCACTATCTTTATCCAACAGAACCATTCTCTAAAATGTATCCTCTCTAGCTCGTACCACGAACTTTTTTTTCTGCTTTTTACTCCGTTCTCAGCATATTTTTTGCTCATATTGTATAGTTTTAAATCAATTTTAAGATATGTCGAAGAAACCATTTAAAGCTGAATTCAGAAAGATAGCGAAGGACCACGAAAAAGAGGCCCCCAACAATCTTCATCTTATTTATCATCGTGGTTTGTATTGTAATGTAAGGCATAGTTTGTATAATTTGAATGATGTGAACAATTGAATGATTTGAACAATGTAAGGCATTGTTTGTATAATTTGAATGATGTAATACAAATTTGTTGAATATTATAATTTTTCTCATTCTTGAAAAAAATCTCGCACTATAATAATGGAGATTCAATTTAAAGTTCGGGAGGCTGCCAATTTTGCTTTAGAAAATACTAGGGTTATTTTGAGGATAAATTGAACTAAAACGATAAATATTTGACTTAGTTTCAATATATTTTTTCCACCTACACAATATTTTAAATATGCTTAAATCATCAACGTCAATCAATGTGTCAGAAATCAGCAATTTTTTACGGCTATAAACTTGAATTTTCCTTTGGTACTTTTGATGCATACTTATAATTACAGTAGAAGTCTTGCCCCCGTTTATCCAGATCTCCGGCTTATCCAGATCAAATTTTTTTTAATTTAAAAAATATATTCACTGAAATGATATAATTATAAATTATGATAGCCGGAACGAAACTGTTAATGTACCAAATATTTGCTCTTTATTTTGATTAAATACACAACTCCTGCATAGGACGTGCAATAAATTATAGTCATTTAATAAACAACATAGCATATTTGGAGTGTCATTCCTACACCATAGCAGCTGAACTATAAATGATTAAGTGTTTGCGAGTAACAATCCTACGAAATTTTGTTACAGCGTTTTTTGCTGTTATAAAAGATAAGTCTGCTTATTTACGAATGTTTTACAAATTAGCCGGATTTTCGTTATCCGGATTGCCTTTGGTCACCCGCTAGTTCGGAAAATGAAGTTGTACTGTAAATGAAAATAACCTGAACGAAAGCGCACTGAAAACATATAATATTTAACATTTTTATGATATGTGTTTTAAAAAAAAAAGGTTAACCGAAAGATTTGATCTCAAGCACATTAGGTTTCTGTTTTTCTATTAACTGTTTCTCAGATGTATACTATATACCAGAGTTGGGGGACGTGCGTCCTTTATAAAAATTAGCTCTTGGAATAATTAATATTTAACTGTACAGATTGCGTAAATTTAAAATGCGTTGCACATAAAATTGTTAAGATAGAGTTTAAATAAGATAATCTGTCCTTTTGAACTACAGTAAGATGTCAGCTTAAAGTCAGGATAAGCCAAGTATAGTAATATGCAATTAATTTCAAGTAAGAAACAAAAAGAAAACAACCTACTAATTTTTTTTTATCAGATTTAAAATTATTTCATGCATTATTGCGATATGTTGCTCTTTTGTAGTTGAATATTGTTATTTTTCTTGCGAATTTCTTCATAGTAGTATATTAAAATACTGAAAAAAAAAAAAAAAAAAAAATGCAAATCTTTGCTTTATTGAAGTCATTATTATTATTTTTTTTTTTTAAAGCAATATTGCAACAAGTTGTGAAAAACTCTTTTGTGGAAATACAAAAATATTTTTTCTTGAATAACTTTGTATGTAAAATAATAAATAAAATACTTAATGATTTTTACCCCCTATCGCTATTTTTTAAAAAAAGCAATACAGTGATAAAGCTCTATAAAAACTTATAACAACGTAAAAGTCGCATTTATAAGGCTTATGGCATTATAGGCAGCGGACTCCTTTATCACTGCCTTTCAAATCTGACTTCCAGTGGTGAAAAGGTTCAAAAATGATACCAAATGGAATGTTATTTATCTATTTGTTCTACTGGTTAAAGAGCACTCCGTTATGGTGTAACGAAAAATTACATTACAAGACATGTATAAATTGCAAATGCATTTTGTGTAAAATTCGTCCTTGACTCATATGAGGCAGGGAGAAGCAAAGGGATGTAAGTGAACATTTTCAAGTTTTTAGTAAAACGCGTATAGCCTAGGTAGGCTTTCATTGATTTTTTTTCTAAATCATGTTATACAGCAGCACCTACCAGGGCTACTAGTACTATCTCTGGCCCCAAGACAGAGGAGGGGTTCACCTACTATGTGTACTGGTTATCTCCAAATTTTTAATTTTGCCACTTGCATCCCTTTGCATCTCACTGCCTCAAATGTAACCGTCTCCTCCGTGATTCTGCTCCATTTGCGTTGAAATTTGATAGTTAGAATTAAATTTAAGATTTATTTAAGATCTTAATTTTAGATTTAAGTTCTTGTTTATTGTATATAGTTTACCATGTGGTGAATTTAGCCCAATTTGATATTCTGTCGTGCATATACTGGAGCTTAAACCCCCTCTTTTTAGTTTGTAGTTTAATTTTTTGGTCTTTTGACCATACTTATTGATTCCTCTACGGCTGATGAGCTCTTGATTCAACCTTTCAACTTTTTCTATTAATTGCTGCTTGTATTTTTCTTTTTCTCATCATTATTATTCTTAAAAATTGTTTAAAACTTGTTATTTGACTTGTATATTTATATATTTACTTCGGTTTCTAGTTTTGCTGCGTTGCGCATCTATGAGCTTTTGGTTTGGTCTTTTCAATATTCTTCACTTGTATTATAATTATAATAATAATAATTATATATATATATATGTATAGGGAACCTGTGTTTTCTCTGTACTGTACGTGAGGGGCCCTGGTGTTGATGTTATGAAGTTTCTCGGAGATTTTTTTTTTTTTTGCTTTGTTTGTTTTGTATGGGGGGGGGGCGCCGAAACGAGGTCTTGCCCCTGTTCGAAAATGACATAGTTACGTCCCTGTTGCAACCTCCCACTCATCGACTCAACTGACCTTAATGGTTAACTTCTGGTCTCACTCTCAGTCAGGTCTAGAGATGTGTCGTCGGACTCGGATACGGATCCGCGGATACGTATCCGAGAAAAGATTGATCGATCCACAGGTCCGAGAAAAAGATCGGCAGATCCGGACAGATTTTTTGGATGGCAACGGGTCCGCGGATCGATCCACAGGTCCGAGCAGATTTTTTGGGTGGCAACGGGTCCGAGGATCGATCCGGATCGAAGATCGGCGAAACAGATTTTTTGGATGGCAACAGATCCGGATCGATCCGCAAGGACCAATCAGAGAGGATGTAATAAGTTTGTAGTTCTTACAGAACCGGAAGAGCCAATTGCTGGGATCGTTGTATCGTAGTAGTGAAAAACCGATCCGGACGGACCAATGATAGTGCTGCGCGCTTGGTAGAAACTTTAATTTTGTTGGCAACGGATCCGGATACGTATCCGCGCCGGATCGATCCGGAGGGGCCAATCAAAGTAGATTTAACAAGTTCTAGGTGTCTACAGATCCGGAAGAGCCCATTGCTGGAGTCGTTGCATTGTAGTAGTGGACATTGGACATGGATAACGGGTTGGAGCGGGCATGGAGGGAAAGGAACACGATGGGAGGGAGGGTAGGAAGAGGGGAGTGCGAGATAACCGCTACTAGTGTTTGCTTTCAGAAGACTCGTTTCTCTCGTTCTGGTGTGGCATGCCTGTGGTACATAGCACAGAACTAAGAACTCTTTTATTATGTGGCAAACGGATGGCTTTTATTATTGTTTCTTCAAAACTCTCCGCCTCCAGCGAAGGGCGGAAGGAGAGAAGGAAATTTTTTTGCAGGAATAATTTAAAAGATATTTTTATTTTTACTTGAAGTATCTGCACTGATACAGGAAATTTAATTCTAAAAATTTAAGATTTGCACGTATCTCTCTTTTTGTTTTTATCCTTTTCTCACAAAGTTATTACCAGAGCGTACATTTTAGAACACCAGGGTCAATGCGAGAGAAGGTAGGCAGTAGGGAAGGGGGGGGGGGTGCGCACTCCTGGGTGTGCGACTGCCTAACCACTCCTGGAGTATAATTGTTTAGAGTGTTAACAATTTTGGACTTTTTTTCTTTGGCATCACTATTTTTTCACGAAAGAGAAATAAATTATCAATCGTTCTATTAATTTACTTAAATTTATGTTATATTAATGCATATTTAAAAATTTAATGGTGTTTATTCATTAATTAAATTTAGCATAATGCAAATTTGTTGTTTAAATGCCTTACGGAAAGCCCAAACCGGTCAGGAAAGGGTGTCAATTACCCTCCCCCTATCCCTATAACACCCCGTTTCTGAAAACTTTGCGTGTTAACAGTTGGGAGAATGCTCTCTTTGTCCCCTGTCCCTCCCGTGAAAAATTCGAAATGACTGATCTGGGAGATCCCACATATATTTACTTATGAATTACAGCCAGCTTGGCTCCTGTAAACGGGAAAACTTAGGCAGGGGGGCCATAATCTCCCCAATCGGGATGGTGCTCAACAGTGGCGTAGCGTGGGGGGGGGGGGCAAAGGGAGCACTCGTCCCGGGCGGAACTTTGCTAGGGGCGGTAAATTCTGTAACACTACATTTCTATTTTTGTTTTAAGACGGCGCTTTGCTTTGCAAGGGATGGCGAATTTTTTTGAATTGCTTCAAAATTATATTTTTCCTATGCTAGTTTATGTTACCGTGTTGCTTTTATTTATAGGTGAAGTGTGTTTTTTATTCAGGAATCTAAAGTTTTACTGAATAATAATTATATTATTTACTGAATTGCATAACACCTTTGTTGTGTTGATATTGTTTCTATTCTAATTTCTCTTTGTGATTGAGTTTCAGTTTCAGTGTTAAGTACCTGTACGTAAACAAATTTAAAAATAAATTAAAATTTAAATAATTTAAAATATTAGCTTCCCTATCAAATTAAATATCCTGTTCCAAAGCAATGATCTATTCATTTTGGTTTAGTCACATACACACACGCATTCAAAATCATTAAACAAATCTTTTCACATTTAAAATTATTATAAGAGCGAAAGAATATATTCAGTAAGCTTCTGTTATTAGATGTTTCAGATTTGTTTTTCATATTTTATCCTAACAACTAAGACTGTTGTAAATTAAACCCACTTACCAACCAAAACATTTACTGTCTCCGTTGAGTGGAGGGGACGGGAGGAGAATTGAAGTTAATGTGTGGTGTTGATATCAAATTAGTTTCTTTTATTGGTTGGAAGGGGGGGGGGGGGAGCGTGATCCTGTACGTCTCTGACACTGCAGTATATCCTAGACGTCAAGAGTGCAGTATTGGGACTTCATTTTTTTTTTTTTTTTTGAAATTTTAGGTAGAATATATTACGAATAATGTGGTGCAAAATTAGTTTACCTACATGGTTTCTCTAAACGACTATAAAAATTATGTACGAGTCATTCCACGTCAACTAACCCATTTTTACAAATCGTCCCCACTCGACCATCTCCGAATTGGATGCAATTTTATAGAGCTTTGAACTAACATATGCAAATTTTCAGCAGCGGTTGTGGAACTAGAAATGCGGCATGTGAGTTGTTTTAAACCTTAAACATTCTCAACATTTAGCCGTAATGGATGTTACATCGTTGTCCAGTGGATTCCAGCTGAGTACAGGGAAGGACATTGTTTCATACTTCAAGCAAAGTAGCTACGTAACAAAAAAATACCTTTGCACTTGAAAATTAAATAAATAAATTAAAAAACTTTTAATGTACAAAAATAGCAAAATTACTGAAAAATTGAAAATTATTTACAGTTTTCGTGTATTGAAACGTTGGTAATTTATTAATTTAACATTCTTTTAAAGTAGCTAAGCCCTCACAAAACTCAGCAAAATGCAATCACCGCTAAACCAACCTCAATTGAACTTGAAACGAGACATTCCCACGAGGTGGAATTCCATCTACGACATGCTTGTTTTTGTTCCAATTTTATGACAACGTAAAATCGAAGAATAAATTCTACCACCGCACTTTTTTAAACAAGTCCACATGCGTGCTAAAAAAAATCTAATGAGCTCAAAGTCCAAAAATGCTAGAATGTATTAACAAAACGTACTTCGAGCTCCTTAAAACTTTCGGTTTTCTGTGCGATAAAATTTTCTGCAAATTCGTTTGGGGCAAAAAGCTTATCCGCCATTTTATATTCACTTTTTGGTAGATCCTAGATCTTCAGGATTTGGATTTCAGAAGCTGAAAATTTGCATAAGTGTGTTTCAAATTCAAAGGCTTATACCCTCTATAGAATTTCATTAAATTGGAGATGATCGTGTGGAGTGGAGAACACTAGGTCACTTGAAATAGAATGACTCTTAATGGACTGTGATAGAAGGTGTAAATTTCTGAAGTAATTATTGTTATTTTTTTTTAAAACAAGGTTGAAAAAAAAAACATGTTTTGAAAGTACAGCTCCTTTTATGACAAAAGAAATTATTCAGGACTACTATTATTATTATTTTTTTTTACAGTAGACTTGTACGAAAAAAAAAAGCTAAGCTAAACTTTCATAATACACCTTATTTCTTTTTTCTTTAAAAAAGATGCACAGCTTATGGATTCAGAAAAATACTGCAAATTTACTAAAATGCAAAGTTACTGAATCTTGTGATTGTAATACTTGTATAAATGCAATTAAAAATTTTTTAAAGATGAGATATTTTTTTTAATAAAATGGTTATTTATTTTGCCTTAACGTTTTTCTATTGTGTGAACTAAAATGTATTTGCCTCTTTCTAAAAAAGCATTTTTTCTCTTGGGCATCTAGTGCTTTTCTTTCTTTAGAAATAGCTTTTTCATCCATAATGAGTAATAAGAACTCTAGATTTTCATGCAATAAAGACTATTAGGATGAGTCTTATAATTTATTCACGTTTTTGGTAATTGCTAGTGTTGTACCTAGTTGGTCGATTATTGATCTTAAAAATGACAAAGTTTGCGTTCGACGTGCCCGACCGGTAAGCTACCGGTCGATCAACGAACTCAACCAAAGGAGAAAAATATGATAATGGAAACTAAAATTGATATCATAAATGTTATTTCATTGGAAAATTTCTTTAAAAAAATGGTGCCACAAGAAAAAAAAAAGTTCTATCAGTGTCTTGACACAAATAGTGCAGTCAGTCATAAATTACTTTCAGTGCTAAGAAGATTTATTTATTTGGTCGCCATTCCATTCCAGATTGCTCAGCCAAAAAATTATCTTTCGGGAAAAAAATTACGTTTGATAGGTTTGATACATTTCAAAATCTGGGATCAACGCCCAAGATTTTTAAGCGAAAGCAGAGCCAAAGATCTCTATTAAAAATCCAAGCTATTGCAGCCGTTGTTGTAACTATTAATTAAAAAATTAAATAAAACTAAAAACTAATATGAGCAAGGAAAGTAAACGTTCCTACTTCTTATAGAATAAAAACAAGCCAAGATAAATACTCCAATTGCAAAATTCCAAACATGAATTGTGCTTGCCTCACGAAAATTTGAATACCCTAATGCGAAGCAAACCGCAAATGTCAAAAAATTCCGAATTTTCTCCTGCAATCCCTCTCTAAGAATTGCGTCACGCAGGAAAAACTTCTCAAGACAACACCATTCAACAATTACGCAGTCTGCGATCTGCGAGTTCTCCCCTTTCCTCGCCCCTCCTGCAGCACCGCTGATTCTGCTTCTTTGATTTCGAATGCGCGCGGTGTCATTTTCCCCTTTCCCCCAGCCTCCATAGTTTCACTTTTCAAACTTCAAAACAATCGGGGAAACTATAACCCTCCAAGTTTGGTTCTGGATCGGTGTGCATTGCGCATGCTCTGTGGATCGGACCCGGGTCCTGGATACGTATCCGGATCGGTACCCCTCTGCGCATGCTCTGTGGATCGGATCCGTCTTGGATACGTATCCGGATCGGTACCCCTCTGCGCATGCTCCATGGATTCGGAAGCGTCTGATCCAGGTGTCTGATCCAAGCAAGGTGTCTGATCCAGAGGTGTCTGATCCGGATCGGCGCGTACTGCGCATGCGCTATGGACCCGGATCCGGATCTGTTTCTCGGATACGTATCCGAGAAGTGATCGATCCGAATCCCCTTTCGGATCCGTTTTGCCCATCTCCGAGACAGACAGACTTTTTAAATGTCTTACGTGTTTCAATGCTTTTGCGTGTATCAACTTGCTGCAAATTTTTATTTATACCAAATAGGGTGACAAATATAAGTGGTAGATGAACTTACTTAATATATAAATATATTATTAATCTCGTTTAATACATCTTAATACTCTTAGTTTCTTTTTCTGTCTCAAGTTCCTAGTTTATAAAAATAAACCATATCATTAAAGCTCTAACAGTAATTTTACATTACAAAACGTATGATAAGAGACATTCGTTGCACCTAACGAATTGTATAGTTAAGAAAATACCTCACATATGGCAAAACAACCACCCATCCAACATCCATAAAGGTTTTGCGTGGCGTGGCGCCATCTGCGAAGCAGCTACTGTAACAGAAGTTACTGCATTTGCTCTCGCAAAAACGATGTCAAATCCGTTTCATTACTTTTTAAACAGATGTGAATATGTGAGCTCTGATTCAGGAAATTCAACATAGTCGTAACTAAAATTTTAAACGACTTAGCAAAATATGAAATAAAAAAGTTCAGAAAAAAAAAAAAAAAAACAGTGCAGTAGCAGTCATGTCCGGCTCTTAGGGCGGCAGATTTTAAGCGCGGCAAATTTCGAAATTGAAACTTTTTTTTTTAAGTTTTTTTTTTTTGTTTCACTGCCATAAGATACGCAGCTTTAATGTTAAAAAATAATAATTTTGAGTTTGTACCAGTGCTTGAATATGCAAAACATAGTTCAAAATTTAACTAGAAATTTAGTTTAATTTGATGGGAGGCAAATTATGCGATTTAAAAGTCTTTGCAAAATATTAATACATGTTTCAGTGCCACAAGATGCGTTACTTTAATGTTCAAAAAGAATTTTAAGTGTATCATTGTTCGGATATGCAAAAACCAATTTGGAATTAATCTACAAACTCCGTCAATTTTGAGGGCGGCAAATTAATTGATTTATTTATCTACTAGCGACTTTGCACGGTCTACCTCGAAAATAAAAGTTACGTCAAGTGACGCGTGTTCAACAACTGGGCTCAAATAATAGAAGAACAAATATAACGTAAAATTTCCCGTCAAAAATTATTCTTAAATATTGTTAACGGTTAATCTTTAAGTCCTGAACAAATTAAACGCAACCCTCCATTAATGCAACTAAAATCATTGATTATCTAACCCCAAAAATATGCAAAAGGGGAAATTTTTACGTCAAAGCAGAAGCAAGAATTTTGTTTATTCACAGTCTAGAAAAAAATTATTAAATAAAAATAAAAAACCCGACTGCGTAAAAACCAAAAAAATAAAAAGAAAAATGTATAAGCCCAGTAGTTTAGAATGTTATTAAGTACTACTGAATAACTACACCATTCAAATAACATAACAGTTCACAGATAAGACAAATCATAAATTGAAAACCGGATAGAAGGATCAACAGTCGGTGCTCATTCAAATTTTACGGGGTTCCTTGAACCAGAAAGGAATGAGCCCCGACTGTTTATCCTTCTATTCTGCTTTTGAATTTATGATTTGTCTTATCTGTGAACTGATATAAAACTATTTCAACGGTGTAGTTATTCAGTAGTACTTAATAACATTCTAAACTATACTGGGCTTATACATTTTTCTTTTTATTTTTTAATTTTTACGCAGTCGGGATTTTTGTTTTTATTTAATAATTTTTTATTTGACACTTTTTAGTTAATTTTCATTGACTTAGTTATTATGATTATGATACGGTACATTTCGCGATCTTGTCATTTCTTTGAGAGAGTTTCTGTATCGTGAGGTCTATTAAGTAACTTGCGGTGGTCTAAACTACTTATAGTTAGTCCCTCTAGGGACATAACTCCGCTTAAAGCTACATGTGCTTGACCTTCGGCAAAAATACGCGAACTTAAGTCAACCACAGCACAGCTATATAAACAGCCTGTATAACTCATGATGTCGCGAAATCGGAAACGTCCCGTCAGTCAAATCTTTTTCGCAAAACTAAACGAGCTGATGTGTGCATCACATGACTTCCTTTTACACCAATTTAATGTTATTTCTCTATTATTGCAATTTTAATGTGATTCTCTCTCTAACTCTCTAAATATCACCAACAATGGCCACATTGAAACCAGACATTAAAAAAAAATTTTAAAAAAATCAACAAATTTGTCGCCAAGTTGGCGACAAAACTTAGTGGCAAAAAGACTGGCGGATATATCGCCAAGTGTCCGCCAAATTATAACGGCACTTGAGTTTGCATTGAAATTAACAATGATTTCCCCCAAAAAAGGAGCAAAAGACCCCTTTAGAAACACCCGATTGCAACCAAAAAGGCTGGTGCACAACTAGACCCCATTAAGAATCTACGTACCAAATTTCAACTTTCTAGGACATACCGTTCTCGAGTTATGCGACATTCATACGCACATACGCACATACATACGTACATACAGACGTCACGAGAAAACTCATTGTAGTTAACTCGGGAAACTTCGAAATTGATATTTCGGGCGTCTATACGTTCTTAGGTACATATGTACGTGTGGTCGAGTCGAAAAAAAAAACTCAACAATCTTTTGGGAGTGAGCAAAATGGAAATTAAGGCCGATTTTTGAGTGAAATTTTTTTTGCGAATACAATACTTTTTTTACAACTTCCTTTTTTGTAAAAGGAAGCAAAAAGCCTGTCGAGAAAATACACGTCGCGAAACTCAGTTCCTTTAATCAAGCCAAAAAAAAAAAGCAACACGTTAGAGATGAAAATCGAACTAGTAGCCTTTCTTTCTTTTGGTACTTATTGCACGGGTTTATTTTGATGAGGACTACAATCGGAGTGTCTTGCCTTCGTTACGCATAATATACTTTTTATTACAGTACAGAATACAAATAAAGAACACATGAAACAATTTACACCAGACAGAGGGGAAAGTACATCCGAAGAGAGGGTGTCTTGACTCACCGCCTCAGGTGGGAGAAGCAATCGCTCCACTCGGCCACTGAGATCCCAATTAGTAGACTTAGTAAACAAAAAAAAATATATATATATAAATAAATAAATCAGGCAGCGAAAACTACCTGCATTTGTCGCACGCAGGTAGCGTGCGACACAGTGTGCAACACTAAACGTGCGCCGATCCCGAACTGGCAAAACATGGGAACTGGTTGTTGATATGGTGAATTTTGATTACTGTCATGTGCTTAGTGACACTCCCAAGGTTAAGACAAATCGATTGACGTAAGAATTACCAAAATTGGCCAAGGCGTTTAGCCTGTAGAACGACACATAGAACATACATAGCGGACATACATACATGGACTGATAAACACATTACCCTCCTTTGCGTCGCGCACGCGCAGTCGGGTAAAAAAAGGCAACAGATCCAAAATGATTTTATTCACGTTAGTTTAAACTGAGTTCGTTGGCCAGGGCCGGATTAGCCATAGACCAGAAGTAGCAAATGCTACAGGCCCCGCGCCGTAAGAAAAAATTCCAAAAAAGAAGAAAACTACTTTCCGTACTTTAACCCGTTTAAATTTCTCTCTACCTTTCTCTTTTTATTTATATTTAGCTTTTCTAAATGCTCATGTAAATTAAAAATCTTATTTTTTCGATAGATTGCTTTCCAGAAATTTCTCCCAATTGTAATCCTAAAAACGCAATTTTAGTTGATCTTTCTTAGTGGAAGGAGAAAAAGCTCCGTTGGGTCAGAAAAGTATCAAAACTGACCTAAAAATTACAATTTTAAGCAAAGTTTGGAGAACGGAGAATTGGGTATTATCTGGATTTTTTTTTTTTTTCTTTTTTCAAAATGAAGTCAATTTTGAGGTATCTTAGGAAATGTAAGGGAGAGTTAAGGTCCTAAAACTTTCTGCTATTCAGGCCTTAAAAAAGAAAAGAAAAAGAAAAGAAAGAAAGTTTTGGTTGTTTCATAACAATAGAGGAAAGGGGAAGGGGTTCTTTCCTGAAATTGCGATCAAAACTGAAGTCAATTTCAGGCTATCTTTGGGAGGAAAGGGTTTGAGGGATCAACCCATGGTATAGCTGAAAACAAAATTTCAAGCTATGTGGGAAGATTAGAGAAAGGAATGAGGGTCTGAACTCCCCCAGAAATAATTCTGACTTCAAGTTTCAAACCGTGGTTTTAGATTATCACTGGAGACGTTATTGGGGGGGGGGGGGGGGGTGATACGGGTTTGCTTCGCAAAATGTTAGAAACTGAAATCTTCAAAACGCAGGCTTTCTTTCGTTCTAACTTGAGGTAAAGAGTGATGCTTTGGAGCCTTTTCCCCCGAATATTGAGAAGCTATGGAAGTGGGTGGGTATTCTCCTTTTGAATTTTTTTAAAATTAAAAAAAAAGGGGGTTTCTCCAGAATTTTTCGGAATTTAGGCTCTAAAAACTCAAATTTAAGCAATTTTTGTTGATAGCAGGAGAAGGAGGATGATGAAATTCCTAAAGCACAAATCCTAAAACCACATTTAAGGCTCTCTTTGGTGATGTTAGACAAGAGAGGGAAAAGGGTTACCATCCGGAAATTGTTTAAAAGTGCTTTTTTCTTGAAGCTTTCGAAATTGAGTCCTGGAAAGGTACTTATTAGTCATCCTAAACTCTTTTTGGTTACTTAACTTAATGTCAATTTATCACCCTCAAAATTTTCCGCCAGTGACACGACCCGTAGATCCGGCACTGTAAACAACAATGAGCAAAATTAAGAGATCATGGTAGGAGAAAAGAAAAAGATTCTGAGACTTCACACTTATGCTGAGCGAAATAAATGAATCGTTAAGAGAATATTATTTTTTGATGAACTAAAATAATTATGTGTAGGAGAAAGACTTTAAATATCGTTTTAAATTTTATCCTCTGAGTGGGAGGAAACTAAAAAGCTGCCACTCATGCCCCGAACCTAACCCCTTTCTTTTGCATCACCAAAGGTAGCCGAAAACATTTTTTATTCAAACTTGAAATTCAGAAAAATTCAGGAGGAAAATTGTTTAACATAATCGAAAACCCGCTAAAACTGTTTTCAGGAACTTCAGTTTCGAAAAATTTCCATGGGTGTAATCTCGAGCCCGATCCCGTCCTATAACGTCTTCTAATAAAATGGCCTACAAATGCGTATTTTGGACTATAATTTGGAAAAACTTTAATGGGAGTATACCTCTCCCCCTCCAACCCAGCCGTAGGTGGGGTTTGGTCTTTGGGGGACCAGGCCCGTCCCTATGCCGGTCCCAAGCCCGGGTAAATGGGGAGGGTTTTGCGATGGTGTAGCATCCACGCATGTAAAACTACCACTCTTTACTTACGCTTGAGCAGATCTGTATCTGCCCAGTGGCTATCGAGTGGAACAGTGAGTAGGCAATGGGCGCCACCGGAGTCAGGTCTGTACCTGGGTCCACGGTGTCTAGAGTCGTAAGTGGTTGGATTTCGTTCCCGTAAGGGTTTAGGGGGCCCCGGCCGAAAGGTCAGTACTCTGGAAGCCCACGATGGCATAGCAGAGCGGGGTTCCCTATTGTGTACCTCTCCCCCTCCAACATTGTTAACAATGGTCCAAAATGTACTTTTAAGACTTAAACTTCGAAAATTTTCCGGGTTGCCTCGGAGAGTGCCTGAACCCCATCCCATACCGAAACGTAGCCCGCGATGGCCTATCTATCACGTTTTCAACAACTTCACTTTCGAGAAATTTCCAGGGTATGGCTTTCGCGAACTCCGCCCCAAAATCACCAAAGAACGTAAAAAAAACACCATTTCAGAGTGTACAATTTAAAGAATTTTTGCTTAAAATTGTGTTTTTAGATTAATAACAGATAATAAATTCACAAATTTTCCAATGGGACCTCCTTGAACATCACTCTTTCCTCTCTCTACAACATCATTAAGGATAATCGACAGTTTTATTTAAGAGACTTCAATTTTAAAAAACTGCCTAAAAAGTCGCTGTGAACCCAAATTTTTTCCTTTGATCTTACCTAAAATAGGATGCAATCGCATTCTTTGACTACAGTTTCTCCAAATAATGGCATCCGAATCTTCTCTTCCTAATATGATCAGGGGTCTTAGAATTGAGTTTTTAGAATTGAAATATCGAAAATTTTCCGGGGGTAACCCCCGGACCCCCTTTCTTTTATATCGTCCAAAAATTGCGTTTTTGGAATTAAAGTTAAAGACATGTAGTAACGGGAAGACGAGGGGCAATATAAGGGGATCATAACCATCGTAAAGCTCTAAAACTATATCCACATTTATATATTCATGCATGTTATAAGTACACCTCCCGTCTCCATGAAGAAGTGCTATATTGTTTACTATATCATTCGAAAACGAGGGCCCCTTGGAAACATTTGCTACGGGCCCCGCGCTGGCGTAATCCGGCCCTGTCGTTGGTAAGCGATAAATTTCCGACTTGATATGGATGTTCCATTAGGCTTAAAAATGCTTCTAACTCTATTCCTGGTAATATACAGCCTGTTTTTTTTTTTTTTTTTTTTTTTTTTTTTTAAATTCAAAGGAAGTAAATCAATTTGAGGAGTATTTTTCGCGGGCTTTCGAATGAGACCTAAGTCAAGAAAGTCGGATCATAATTTCTGGTAGAAAGAGCCATTTAATGCCATTTTTCCTCACAAAATGTTTGTGACATTCTGGGAAACACTTTTACATACACGTTTTACGATTAAAAGTATTACTTCTTACTTATTATTGTAGAAAAAAGTTAACAATGTTTAAAAGTTTCCATCTAGCGCTTTTAATAAAATGTATCTGAAAAATGTAACATGAAACATTTCATTTAAACACATTTCAGGCGTACTGGTTCTCCACCCTCCTCTTTCATTTATTCCCCTTTCTCTAGTTCTCAGAATATAAGAAAGTCTTCTAACGACCCCCGAAACTCATCTCTCTGATATCACCAAAGAGACGATGAAAATTGAATATTTAGTACTACAATTTCGAAAAATATAGGGGGAAGTAATCTCTGAGCCTCTTCCAGTACCATCATTGAAGAACGCTCTCTAGGATTTAAATTTCGAAACGTTTCCAGTGGAAAGCCCTGGTACCTCCTTTTTCCCTGACATCACTGAAGATTGTCTACATTTGCGTTTTTGGAACTTCAATTTCGAAATGATGTAAGGGAGATATAAATCAAATCGATCGAATACAATCTCTGAGTCATATCATTTTCCATAACGGCCACAAATAAGTAATTGCGTTTTAAAGACATCAATTCCGAAAAATTTCCAGAGAGAGTATTCAAACCTTTTCTCGCTTTAACATTACCATAGACGGTCAAAAACTTCATTTTTAGGAGTAGAATTTCGAAAATGTTTCCCGGGGGTTCTCTATTTCTACGTGCTCCATCTTCGAGTACTGACCGACCCCTTTCCAAAACCAGAAGTTTTATCAACTCTTTATCTCCATATATACAATGTATACATTATATATGATTGGAAAAATTGCTGGGAAAGAAAGAGATGGATGGAATGATCGACGGCCATTTCAAATGAGAAAATCCTTTTGCCCCTTTCCCCCCCCCCCTAAAATTATTTTTTGGTTGCGCCATTGCTTCTGCCTCTTGGATCCCAGACACTTCCCACTATGAGCCCCTGCTCCCCCTTGTTTTGCAAAGGTCCTACGCCACTGATTGCGACTTGTTTAGAGAGTCCAAACCCGTCTCGCCTTTGTGCCTTTGTTTTAAAAAATGATAGGTTTTTATTTGTTTAGTTTTAAATGACAATGGGAGAAAAGCAACAGTTTGAAGTCACAGGATTACTTTTAATGTACTAGTCTATCTGGAGTACAGTCGCATTCCGACTTACGCGAGGGATGCGTTCCAAGACCCCTCGCGTAAGTCGATATTTCGCGTTGTGGAAAAGGGTGCAGCGTAAGTTTTTTTTATAAACATACCTAATTATTTTAGACACATGTTAACACTACCTCAAACTGTTATAAACTTTTCCTTAATTATACATTAGTTCCTAACATAAATAACTGAACTTTTCTTTGTATACTTTCAAAAAAGCTGTTTTAATCAGCATGAAACACTGTAACGATGCACAAAATCAGTGATCAACGCACGGGAAAGAAAGACATAAAATAAACAAATATGGTACGTACAGTATGAAGTAATAATAAAATGATGTACTGTAATAATACTGCACAGTAAATCCAGTCATGATATTTGTAACTTTAAAAACTGAAGATGATGATTTATGCTGCGTGATCAAGCCGTTATTCTAACACATTTTTAAATACAGTTGCTTCGCGACTTCTTTTATAACATTTCCATCTATGGCAAAACCCCTCTTCCTGGTTTCTTTAATTCGCAATGCAAGAGCAGCTTCCATTCCCTTTTTGTATTTTGCCTAGACACTGCTCGACGAACTTTTACAGATTTCCTTTTCTTGACTTTTAACTGTACATATGGAAGATTTAAATGGTTATGCTACCTTCGATGATTTTTCAGTTGTTCAAGCACATCGAAAAGCTTAGCTTTTCTTTAACTGTCAGAAACTTTCTCTTTTTCTTTCTGTCTTTATAAACTTTAGATGGAACAGTGCTCTTAGGTGATATTATATTTCATCAACTTTCGCATTTAGAATGAAAAAAAAATATATATGGTAAATGCGGAGTAGTTATTTGCATAAACAAACAAAGCTATGTTCACACTAGTACAGTGTGGGAACTTCCGCTGCCAGTGATGCTAAAGGGATGAAGGTCCATTCACGAAAAAAATATTTCTAGTAGCTAATAACAAAGCCGATACTTTCACGCCACGATTCCCTATTCCCTTCTGAAAATTTTCGTTCTGCGGGAGAGGAATCCGCGTTAGGTCTAAAACTATTTACTGGTGAAAAAATCGCGTTATAGCCATTTCGCGTAAGTCGAATCGTGTTGTAGCGGGAGTCGACTGTATTTCATCCCGAAAAAGTTTTACGGCAGGGATATAAGTCACGATTTTATTTCTTTGTTTATTACCGACTTGTATTTGAATAACTTACTTCAGAAAGAGCAAGGAGGGGGGGGGGACTTGTCAACCTCCGCCTAGGGCGTAGGGCGGCAAAACTACTAGAGCCTGCCCTGGTAGCAGTGATATTTTAAATCCGATCAGAGGCGTAGCGTCTATGGGGGGGGGGGGGCACGAGGGAACACATGCCTCCCCCCCCAACTTGCTGGACACTTAACATTTGTCCCAGAACTATAAAGAAATTAGCACAAAAATCAAGAAGAGTATTTGTGTTTTTCTAATTTGTATGGCCTTAAAAGTGCATTTAGACGATCTTTGCAAATGTTAGGGTGGAAAAGCGGTCTGGGGGCATTTCCCCGGAAAATTTTCTAGATTGAAACCTTGAGAAACACAATTGTTATATTTTTCCTTTAATTACATAAAGGTGGATAGACTTTGGGGGTTCTCCTCAGAAAATTTTTCAAAATTGTAGTTCAAAAACAGTTTTAGACGATTTTAAAAGATATTTAGGGGAGAAAAAATCCGAGAGCCCACTCCCTGAATTTTTTCGAAAATAAACAATCTAAAATATGCAATTGTAGGCAATGTTTGATATCGTCATGGAGACCGATGATTTTTCGAAATTAAAAGTCCAGAAACAATTTTATTCGACTTTCGCTAATGCTAGAGGGAGTTTTCGGAAGCTTTACCCTTGTAATTAATTGAAATTCAAGCCCTTAAAAGAAATTTAAATACTATTTTAAATGATGTTGGCGCTAGGGCCCCCATCAAAAAAAAAAAAACTTTCATGATATAGAACTAATATGGTTCTCTTCCGCGATACTGTTCCACTTTCTTTTGTTTTAAATGTCATGCCTGCTGAATACCGCTGTAAAATTCTTGTTTTTTTCTGTTTTTTTTTTTTTTTTTTTTTTTTCGCTTTTTATATTGAAACACTTAGAATTAAACTGTAAAAAAAATTCCGAAACAGTACTGGATATTTCCGTGTTACGTTTCAGGATTTTAATGGTTTGAATCCACTTCCTGGAAAAAATTAAGAGTCTTTGTCAAAGAGTTTCCTGAATTGCACAAATGCAGACTTTTCGCTGCTGTGAAAAATATTTTTAGCTCCCAGTTAAAAAATTAACTGATCGTATTCATAAATTGTATCGGCTTCAACTCGAATACGGCACGTCCATGCTAATTAAGCTACCTAAGGGAGCGAATAAGAATAGACTAGGTTGCTTTGCAAGAATTGCAGGCGAGTAAAATTCTTATTTCTTACTTGCAATTCTTGCTTAGCTTTGGCCATGTTTGCAATACTGCTTATGGAACCTTCTTAATAA
This sequence comes from Uloborus diversus, assembly GCF_026930045.1. Taxonomy (NCBI): domain Eukaryota; kingdom Metazoa; phylum Arthropoda; class Arachnida; order Araneae; family Uloboridae; genus Uloborus; species Uloborus diversus. The sequence continues at coordinate 25,811,346 of NC_072738.1, forward strand.
CTCAGCAACGTGCCAAGCTATTATGTTATACCTACCTAAGTTTGCTCTAAAGTTCCAGAGAAACGACTGAGTTCAAACGGGAAGATGTCTGAATTTTTTAGGAAGATTGCGGGATGATTTCAGGAACGTTATTAAATATTAGTGGAAAACTGCCCTGGTTTTTGCGAGGTATGTTACTAGCAGAAATTGGGCACATCAGCGGCCCATTATTTTCCAGAAACGTTTCTGAATCGTTTTTACAGTGTACTTGTGTGTTTAGTCATCGCATTTTAAAATATTGCTTACTATATTTCAACTTTTTCTCTATTTAAAACATATTTTGCGGCACATATATTTTTTCTCCACTTAACTGCGATTTCCACGATATTTTTATTAAAAAAAGGCAACAGAAAAAAAAGAAGATAGAAATGTAAGAATGTCAGTAGCCTCTTATGAAGTCATGTTTAGTCACCAATTCATTTTTTATTTGACTGAAGCTTGGTAAAAAAAAAATGTTCGAAACATTCGTTTCAGCGGCCCTCAGTTAGGTAAATCATAACACAGAACCTTGGCTGTTCCTAAATAATATTCAAAGATTGTATTTGCTTTCAAAATTTCGAACAAAAAAAAACTTTTGAAACCTAAATTTTATTTATTAATTTATTATTTCTATTCCATTTTCTTAAGATCGCGAACGTTTCCTTTCTGTTTTTTCTTTTTAATCACGAAATTGGTGACCCGATTTCTGAAAAACGGGAGGGGGGGGGGGTCAACACCTTTCTTGGCGAAAGCCCTGACGCCCCCCCCCCCCCCCCCCAATGTTTGGTCACGCTACGACTCTGAATCAGATTATAGCAGTATGCTTAGGCTTGCCAGACGTCCCGGTTTGACCGGGACAGTCCCGAATTTTAGGAAAAATCCCGGTGTCCCAGCCACTTTACTTCAGGTCTCAGAAAAAGATAAATTTGATTAGATGAACAAAGAAGTCTAAAAATAAATAACAGTGAAGGATAATTTTGGATACTTACTTTGTCATTTGAAACATATGACTTGTAAAATTACATCGAATAAGCTTGAGAGAATTTTTACAATAACATTAAAACCAAAAAAAAAAAAAAAACAATTCTAAAAAAAGCCCTAGCGAACGAAAAATACATGTAAATATTGTTAGTTTTTATCCCTCATTCAAAGTATTTCTTCTAACAAGTTTTAACATGTAGGGGAAAGTGGGGTAAAACCGGGAAGTCGGGAGCAAACCGGGTACCCCCTCTAGCCTCTGTAAGCACTGCAATCACGTGGACAAGAGAGGAATTACCTTCCACCTTTATGAAGAAGCAGCGGCAATTAAATTAGAACGTAATAGACTCGCTTCTTTCGTTCTTGCGAAGAAAATTCTGTTTGAGTGGTTTTTGCTTAAAATTTTTGAACAAAACTAGACCGATTATACTACGTTCCTGTTTCTGCAATAGTAAAGGTATGCAGCTCTCTTTGTACAACATTTAATGACCTTCATTATCATTCTAAATAATTGTCTGTGGCGTTCTGTATAGCCATATGACAGCATTTTTTATGAAAGCTGTACGTGCGGGGCAAAAGGGGGTACTAACCAAGGTGCAAAACTGGGTAGTTCCCGGTTTTGCCCCTTGATTTTTAAAAACTTAGTATGTCTATCATATAATAATAATAAAACTTTTAGTTGACCAAATTATTTTACAATGAGGTTACAAAACAAGGTACATTAAACAAGCTTCATCTTCAGGCAACTTTAGAAGAAAAGAAAAACAAAAATGATGGAAAGAAGACCAAAGAGATGAACGAAAGAATAAAAAACCTGAAGGAAAGGTAAACAAATTAAAGAAAAGGCAACATTTTAAAGATGCCGAAAAGAAACAGACAGAAAATAAAGCATCCAAAAAGGGAGGGGGGAAATGACCGTCTCTGACGTCATCCTGGAAGCACTGACTTGCTTGTTTCCATTGCTAATATTGGTTGCATCTTCAATTTTAATTTTTCGGCTCGCGCTATTTATCGCACGAACTCCCTGGGGCATGAAATTTCAAAGGAACAGGAGAATTTTTCATAATTGATCTAAATTCTTTTTCAAAAATTGCTACAGTGCTTCAAATTCTATTCTTTAATTCTTAGTTTTATGTGGCGTTATTACGTGGTTTCAGTTTGGAGAATCTATATCTTTCCCACTATACTTGTAATATATATTTTACAAATGTAATTTTTTATGATTTAATTACGGGCGGTAGTACTTGAACAATGTCTATTTTAAAAAAATTTTTTTAAAGGAAGAAAGGTTGTTTTATAGTACATATAATAAATTTCCGAAACAGTGATTTATGAATGACCATTAATGAAGCGTCATGTTGTGTCAATTTCGGAGAAAACTTATTTTTTTCCTCTATTGTTGTACATTTATTCGTATATTCTACAGATGCAAATGTTTTGAATTGTCGTCATTTATATTTATTAGATAATTCGCGAGCGCGCTGTTATCAGAAATATCTGTTTGAAATTATAGTATGAGTTCTCAAAAATGTTTCATAGGATAAGAGATCTCTTAATACTGGAGTTCATATTGAAACATTATGTGGTTTAAATTTCGAAGAATCAATATTTTCACTAGTTGTTTTATTTATTTCGCAAATGTAAATATTTCATGAATTAATTTTGAGCAACAGTACTTGAAAATTTCTATCTTAAATAAAGTGTTAAAAAACAAACAAAAAAAAATCATTTGATAATGAACTTTATGGGGTGTCAGTTTTGGAGAATACATACTTTTCTATCTAGAGTTGCGCATATATTCTACAAATGCAAATATTTCAGTATATGTATTGTAACGGATTCGGTGAGACTTCCAACTTTCTTGAAAGGATGACACAGTTCTTGATTAAAAACACAGAGAATTTATTTACAATATGTACAGGAAAGATCGTCAACAACTGCTAAATTAATCATCAGCAATTAAGCAAATATCACACCCCACCGTAAACTCAACGGTTACACACGTATTTACTTCCAAATACGAAAAACAACACAGCGAAATGCCTCGCAATAAACAGAGATAATACACTCTCAGTTCGAATTCTCAATCGAAACTCAACTTTTTATTACGCGGTACGCTTTTATAAACATCGAAAGAAATCTCTCAAATATTCCAAACGCTTCTGGAAAATAGTAGACCGTTATCAAATTTTATCAATGAACAAAAGAGAAATAGGGGGGTCGCATACTTTAGCCATATGTATAGGGGTTGTATATTCATTACGGGAAACTATTTACAGGTTACGTTACTACAATAATTACTATTTACAGAATTTGTAACAGTATTTATTATAGCTTATTTCATTTATTTGAATCAAAATCGTCAGTAATTACATAGCTAATCATATTTTGAATGTTCATCATTGGTTTCCATTTGAAAAATCACAGCCAACAGTTCTTGGAAATATCAGTTTAAAGTAAAGGTTTGTTCTTAAAAATATTTCATAGGATAATATTTTATTGGAGTTATTAGAGAAACGTTATGTAACAACCAGACTCTGATATTCCGTACTTATTCATCTGTAGTTATTTTAATATTTTGCACAAAGAATACTTTACTGCATTTATTGTAGTCATTTATGTACACAGCTATTTGCATTTTGAATCAATATAGTTACAAAATTTTTCCATTACACACGAGTAACAGTACTTGGAAAATATCTGCTCGTAATAACAGTAATTGCTTTAAAAATGTTTCATGAGGTATTTAATTTCTTTCATAAAAGACGTATAAATGAAGTACCATGTGGTAATCAGTTTCTGAGTATTTGTATTTTTCCCTCTATGTTAATATATATATTTTATAAATGTAAATATATAACTATTTTGAACTAATATAGTTGCTATATATTATTAAATTCAATGATTATTCATTGATAAATTCGTTTTTCCCTTCATAATTAATATTAATTTATTATATTATTAATAATGATTCTTTCTCTCTTCTACAATTTTTTGAATATAAACTTTAAAGTAAATGAATAACAGTACTTTCGCTTCCAAATCAGGAAAAGATTTTTTGTAGCAGTTTACGAATTTAATGACTTAAATAGATTACCATTTTCTTCTAATAAAATTATTTTAAGTTGAATTCAAACTTGGTTTAGTTTCATGATAATTATAGTTTGAAGTCAATCATGATCAAGTTTTGTTCTGCCATTTTATTCGAATTCAAAATTATTCTCGTAAAATATGGATGAGACATAAACACTAGTATCAAAGAATGTAAATTAAGACACGAAGGTTTAATTTTTTTTCTCTCCAAATTATGCTTTTACGTCCAAAAATAGGACCGAAGCAATGCCATTTCCTATTGAAATCGCCTTAAACTGTTCCGCGAGTGCTTCCGTTGCTACGTCACCAATTTCATTCCCCCACAACCTGTTTCGGGAGATGGTCAAACCCTAGTCTCCTGGATGAGTCCAATGAAGAGGATGAAAATACTGTAAATTGTAGAATTCAAATAAGTTAGAAAACACTATGAGGTAAGTAAAGTTAAAATTTATTTACATTGAAAAGGATTAGTAAAAATTAGGCTTGCGCCTTCAAAACACAACTGAAACTAGCACATTTCGACCGATGCAATCTGTTTTTATCCTTTGCCGTTGCCAATTTCATTTTACAATATTTTATAGCAACGGCGCCCTCTTCTGAATTAATCTAGCCGTCACAAATACTGCCTGCATTTAGTGCAATGAACTTGACTCAAACTCCAAGGGCGGGGAGGGATGGATCCAATGCATCCAATGTCGCAGTTGGGCCCATGAAAGCTGCCCTGGGGCCGAAGAGGAAGATAACTATTTTACTTGCAACTTGTATCAATAGGCCTTATATTATAGCAAAAAAATAAAGGTAAAGACGATTAAATTTACTGACAACTCATCAATATGTGTCCTTTTATACTTATTCCATTATGTTATGATAATAGTTAACATATATCACTAATAAAACTTGAATTTTGTGGAACCTTTCAAAATTTTTATTTTTTCCCATAGCAATAACATGTCCACACGGTTTTACCCCACTAGTGGGGCAAAACCGGGTAAAATGGCTTTTTTTACAAAAAAAAATTTAAAAAATTAAAATCAAAAACACTTATGTTTTTGAAACTGTGGTTGCAATAATAGATAAGTAGTGCATACTTTTGCAAAATTTCTTTCCTTTATACTAAAAACTGATTTCTGGAAGCCTGCAAACCTTAGGGTCCCGGTTTTACCCCCACTTGTCGCCAACTTGACGACAAATTTGGCGATTTTTTTTTGGGGGGGGGGGGTAATTTGGCCATTGTTGGTGATATTTAGAGAGTTTTCTTTTGAATAATATTAAAATTACAAATAATGTGTAGCAATTTTTTAGTTATAATTTAAATGTATTTGTGAGTGTTATTCATATTTTTTAGCTATTGATACACACTAAGTATCGCTTTTTACCTATTATTCGGATTATCAGTGGTTTTCGCTTATCCGCGGTTACCGTTCCAACCTATTTTGCGGATAATCGGGAGTTTAATGTATACCTCATCACTAGTGTGGTTCACAAAACTTTTTCTCAGCTAGAGTCCAGGACTCGCCCCTATTTTTTTTTTTTTTTTTTAGACTAAAAGTTTTAGAATCTTACTCAAATTTTAAGAGGGTGCTCAATGACCCCTTCATTTAACATTGGCCGTGGCATAAAAAATGCCACAAATTTAGAAACATTTAATTTTTTTTAAATCTATTTCTTTTTATTTCTTACTTCTTACTAATATTATATATGCGAAAGTTTGTCTGTATGGATGGATGTATGGATGTATGGATGGATGTATGGATGTTTGTTACTCTTTCACGCAAAAACTACTGAACGGATTTTGATGAAACTTTACAATAATATAGCTTATGCATCAGAATAACACATAGGGTAGTTTTCGTCCCGTTATGGGGGGGCAAAACCCCCTTAGGGGGGCAATAAAACACAATTTTTGTATAAATTCTCTAATATTGGGATGAAAAAATACTTGCACATATTTACATTATATCTCCATCGAAAGCTTTGATTTTTCTGCTGAAGATGGCACCTGTTCGAAATTTCTAAGTAGAATAAAAAAACGAGTTATGAGCTTTTTAGATCCATGTTCGAAGGCTTTCCTCAACTCAATACAGTATTTAGTGTATCATCTCAACTCCCTGTCGATAGCGACAATTGTTGTATTGTTGACTTTCTTTGCTTTTCGTGATTGTTCAAGGCTTTTCTCAAGTCAAATCTTGAAGTAAGTTTTTTGCACAAGATTGGCAAATAATACATGATTTGGCTGATGATTTTCCATTTAAAACGGAACTTTAATGTAATTAATGGTTTTTATTATTGTTTATGCTGATTGAACACTTACTCATTATCCAAACAACCAGCAGATCGCCAAAATTTTTGCAGAAAGATTTCCGTAGCTGATGCATTTGGCAGTTTTTTCAACGTTGCTGTTTTTGAAGCCGAAGACTACGTCATAATGTTTCTCAGCTTTCACCATGTAAACAAAATATCGCCAATCAAAGAATTTTCAAAAGACTTTTTTTACTGTGTTAAATAATCCAGCAACTAAATTAGGCAAAATCCATAAACAGCACAAAAACTTCCATTAATTTTCCTTTTTGCACAATTTCAAACAATCACCAAATTTTATTACTTATTTTGGTAACATTTCGGATGAAACTGTTTAGCGCCATTTTATGGTGACCAAAAATATCTCAGCATCTGGCGACGATATCTCTGTAACGAAAATTAATATCATATCGTTTTACAAAGTAAGGAAAGAATGGGGGTGCATCATCGAAGGTACCCCGAAACGACTTTCGCAAATTCGGTAAAATCGCACCAAGAGCCACAATGATTGAAATCTCCCGAAATAACTAAAGCAAGTATAAGGGGATTACGAGCGCAGCTACTTTTTTTTTAATCACTTTGTACTTCATTAGCCATACAGAGAAGGTTTTAGACTCCGTGTTAAAAAAAAAAAGTATCAACAGATTAATCTTTTTAAACATGAGAAGATTAATTTCATGTTTTTTTAAATTTGCATATGCTTAAATATAGTGCTTTCGGTTCTAAATCAATACTACTTTGTTCTTTATACTTATTGCTATTTTAGTTTTATGGGTAAGGAAGAAACTCGATTTTTAATCACGTCAAAAAGATGTGTTTTAAATTCTTTCACTTAAAACAGAAAACAAAAGCAAGTAACGATTTTTTCTAATAATTATTACTGACCCAGGCAACGCCGGGTATTTTTGCTAGTTTAAGATAAGATAAGATTTATGAACAAAACACACATACATAACAGTAAGCAAAATAAAATAAAGTAAAGTTAAAACATACAAATTATAAAAATAAATTACAAACGTCAATAACAAAACATTAAGAAATTCTCAATTATAGTTCAACATGAGTTAATAGTAAATTCAACACTAAAGAGCGCCAAAGGCACTGTCCGCAGTGTTATTTAATCGGTTTAATATGGAGTACAAACACAAATATGTATTACACAGTATAATATTTACAAATTAATTTTACACAAGTAATAAATATTTCACACAGAACAATAATTCGACTGTTTGACTCCAGAAAAAAAGCACAATAACTCGCTTTGAAACATTTTATATTATAAAAAATACAATACAAAATACCCCCCTCCCGGTTGGCAAGTCAGTACATTTTATCAGCTAAAAGTTAATTATTGATAGAATATCGTTAAATTTAATTAATTGTAATTTAATTTCCCCAGCTTTTTTTTGTAAATAATTGTTTCACTGCAATGTATATGTATATTACTAGTGTATATTATAATACGTAGCATTGTTTTTTCAGTTCAATGTATTTTTTTAACCCCCCCTCCACATACTTATGAAGTTTGGGATAAGACAGCTACTTATCTTTCAGTTGAAATAAGAAGTAAAAAATATTGAGGGGTATCCTGTTATCTAGGAGAAACTTTTTTTTTTTACATGTATTTTTGAACCACCCTACTCAGCAATCTCCATTTCTGCCAATTTATCAGAATATACTACTAAACGGCATGAAATTCTACGCGTCATTCGAATGGTCTAGACGTATAATTAGAACTGTGACAGCTCCGTTTTGAAGATCAGTCTTGCCTTAATGACGAGAGCAAATAGCCTCTAATGACGGCATCTAATATTCGTCGTAATACTTATCATTAGACTCCGCCGTTTTTAAAATAGCGACATAATCATAGTGCTTTGCCATTTCTAGGGCAACTCCGCCTTGATTCCATCTGTCAGCAGAAGATCGAATAAGTGGTGCTGTGTGATGTTTAAAAACACAACATTGCTAAATCTATGCCAGGGGTGCTCACAAGGAGTGTAGTGACCAGGGGCGGATACAGGCTATTGAAGGGTTTTAGGCACGAAAAATTTCTGAAACTGCTTGGGTGTCAATAAAAAGCTCCAGACAGGCAAGGAATAAGGCACCCTATACCGCGTAATTGTTACCAATTAATTTCATGAGCACTGAATAGTAGCATTTAAAATATTTATCTCTGAAAGTAATTAATTAATTGAAAAGATTAATGAAATGGTTTACATCTTATTCATAAAATATTTGAACACAGTGGATAGATAATATTTTTGACGGTTTGGGGGGGAGGGGGGAGGATAAAATCCATGACCCCATAATCCTCCTCTTGTATCCGCCCCTTGTCGTGGCACAGACTGAGCCACTGAAATTTTTAAAGGGGTGTTTTAGTTTCTTTTGAAAGGATACCGTTTTCTGGAGGGTGCTGGACAAACTATGGCTTTTGAGGACACTGCGTACGAATTTTGCTTTGCCCCCCCCCCCCTTCTTATACCATCTAGTAAAGTCCTAAATACTTTGGCTTTGGAATTTGCGAAAATGAGTTGAAATTTTTACGAGTTTTTTCCCCCTTTTGTCTTAATATTTACATCTTGCTGTTGTGTAGTAAATCATTACACCAATTTTTTAAAACTGTAGCTGCGGGTTTGGTGCCCCCCTGAATTTTGACGCCCTGAGATTGTTCCTTATGTGCCCATGACTTAATCTGTCCCGGGGTGATCCATAACCTTTGACGGGGTTCATGATTTCTCTTGGACAGATGGGTACAGCTGTTTATCCTATAAGCATTGGGGCTGTGTATGTGTGTTTTGGAAAAAATAATTTTTGGTAAATTTGACTTTTGAAGAATCTGTAGACAATGTTTATAATAAGCTTTATTTAAAGTTGTTCAGCAACGTGTTTTCCGATATAGCGGCTACAATACAGTCCAATAAAAAAAAATTTAATTTAAAATCAGTGATGTCTAATCGCGCCATTGTTGTGCTGTGCTGAATATTCATCGTGGGAACTAATGGAAATTCGGATAAAATCCATCGACCCCTTGTGACACGATTATTTATTTTCTTTGAGTAAGAATGGCTTATTTTCTGCTGAAAAGAAGAGAGGGACGAAAGTTGAACGCCTACACTGTATTTAAAACGGACAATGGCCATTGAATAGTAAAAGCAAAATTACTGTTAATGTCTAACAATGTGGGTGTCCTTTTTTGAACGGAGTTGTTCCAAAATTAACCATAATTAAAAATAGAATATGTGTAACGTCTTACACATCATCAAGATTTCAAAAAATAGTAGTTCTGTCATTTTAAATAAGTGGAACATCGTTCATCCGGCCCTCGTTTATCCAAATGTCTGGTTTACCCGGATCAAATTTGTAGCTTTAAAAATTGTTTGCGTTCATATTGTTCATGCTATCATAATTTCAAATTATGATAGCAAAAATGTCACTATAAGTACGCCGAACGTTTGCTTTATGTTTCAACTAGTGGTACCCGCACGGCTTTGCCCGTAGTAGAAACTTAAATGGTCTTTTGGTTCGCCTGTTATATTTACAAATAATGTATGTTGCATTTCTTCCCAATCGGCTCGCCCATGTTAGGGGTTCCACGTTATGATAACTTTGTAATTTACTCGTCCATCTTATGATAATTCTGCTCAAGAAAATGTTCTTAAAATTGGAATAGAAAAAGAATAAAATCGAATTTTCGAAAAATCGCTTCGAAGTGCACACCCCCCTGCTATAAACTAATTCTGTGCCAAATTTCATGCAAATTGGTCATATGGTCTTGGCGCTATGCGCGTCACAGAGATCCTGACAGACAGAGAGAGATAGATCCGGACAGAGAGACTTTCAACTTTATTATTTTTAAAGATAAATATTAAATATATAGCTCTCTTGCTTTGATTGTACTGTAATTCATGGTAATCTAAAAAACGCCACTGCAGCTGAACTATATAGTGATAAAGCATTAGATTGGCTGTACTTTATTCAAACGACACAAATTTTGAACCAAAACACAGTAGGGGAAGTTTTTGTTTAGAAATTATGTGAAAAACTGTTTTAATATTTTTTTAATATCTTTTAAACAACCTCTATGTAATTTTGCTACAAAATATGGTTTTTGTATTTATGAACAGTAGGACTGCTTATTTAAGGTTTTGCTTAGTTTATTGCCAAAATTACCCGGATAATCCGGTATTTTAATCATCCAGGTTGCACTTGGTTCCGGTTAAGCCGGATAAACGGGGTTGTAGTGTAATTATTAACCTCCTGGCCAAGTCATCGATACCATTGTCAGTTGATAGCAACTTCTGTAGAGAGTTTTTCTGTAGAGAGTTAAAAAATACTGGGTGAGCTCAAATGAATAACTCTATTTTAAAATATCATATTTTCGAATCTATTGCACATGTTACAATGAATTGAATTCAATGAGAAATACTCTCAAACCTTTTTTTTTTTTTTTTTTTTTTGAGCAATCACGATTGCTTATTGTTCTCATTTGACCGTTTTTGGTGTCCGTGCCTTTTTCAACTTGGACCAGAAGCCTTTGCAGCACCACCGCACACCGTCCTCTGCTGGCGGCGCGGAGCGGCTGCTCTGGTTTTGAGCTATCCGATCTCCTGGTTGGAGGCGTCCATGTCCTACACACATGCACGTTCACACACATACACACACACGACTTCACACACATACACTCACACACGCCTACGTACATACACACAGGTCTACGCATACACACAAATATGCACAAGTAACCGCCCAGGAGGAGAATCAGACTTGGGGGGGGGACAGGAGCCATTTCTAGAAACAATAAATCCAATGAGTAGGGTCCTGTCTCAGTTCGTGATTGCGAAAAAACATAATTTTGGATTAAAAATTTCAGAATTCAAATTCATTTTTTTTTTTTTTTTTTTTTTTTTGTACGGTACTTGAAAATTTCACTCAGATTGGGACTCAGTAGACGAAATTCTTTATAAAACAAGTGTGAGGCAGTTTCTTCAAGTGACCACAGGGGCACCCCGATGGTAAGTCACTGTGACCTCTCAACGATTTCCTTATTCGGGAAATTTTTCCTGACGATTCGGCAAAATTATCATCACTTGGTTTATTTTGACTTCCTTTAAAGAAGCAAATCCTAGTTATTTCGCGAGTTTTTTTGGGTTATTTTCTACGCGAGACTTTTTTCATGCGGTTCCTATTCACAGCATAAATAAAATATTTTTTAACTGTGCTGCGAGAACTATTTTTTATAGGTACTCGTGAAGTTTCGAACATTTTTTTATGCGATTTTTTTATGCGGGTCCCTATTTACCGCACAAAAAACAGGTTTGGGTGTATATCAAGTGTTTTTTTTTTTCAATCAAGTCCAATTACACAAGTGTTGCAATGTGAGCATATTGTGCGAAATGTTCAGTTATAAATGTTAAATGTTGGAGCATTTTGTTACACGACATCTTCTGACTAGTAATCCAGTTCCTTAGGAGTTTTTGTGGCGTTCTCGGAATCATGACGGGATAAACAATGTCTTTGACGTAACCTTACCGAAAGAAATCACACTTCGTGTGGAACGAACTGGATTAGATTAGATATTTGTCCTGTAACAAAAGGCTCACGCATCAAACATTTGTAACTGAAAAAAACAACAACCTTGGAATATTTTTCTTTAAATTCAATGTATCACTTATAGAAATATGTGCAGTAGTTTCAAAAATTATTATTATATTTTAATGAAGTCCATCATTTGTGTTCACCTATACTTCAAAACAATACTTACCAGGGAATGCTCACAAATAGTGTGATAATGAAAAAAAAAAAAAAAAATGGAAGCAATCGAAAGAGAACAGTGAGACACTATTGTGAAGCACAAATTATTTGTCCTCCCCTCTCGTTGTCAATATATGATGTCTTTAAGCCTGACAAAATTTTAAAGTCGCCAAATTTAAAAGACTTGGCGAGAAATAGACTTCATCGTCTATATGGAACAAGGCATCCACCTGCAAAACGTAAGAGAAATATCTTCAGTCACTCGTTAAATTTGACAAACTCTCTAAATTTGGCGACTTTTATTAAAGTTTCGGCGGACTTTTCATGTTCATATTTTGAAAAACGGAGACACGAGGGCAAATGATTTATTCGTCCAAACCATGTTTAACTATGCTTTTTCGATTGCTACATATTTAGATTTTTTTCCCATCATCACTCTATCAAATGATTCCCTAGCAACAGTACTGATTCTAACTGAAGAGCTCGGGACAAGAATATGATATGCTACATGACGGGAATTTTTCAGTAGGCCAATTTCCAACTTATAAAAAATATTAGTAAAATTCTTCAAAGGTATATAATACATTTTATAGTCTTCAATACTAAAACTAGATATGTTTTCCTACAAATGACATAATCCATTGTCATGTTTATTTTAATTTTATTCAGTAAGCTACCGTCTTATAGCCAAGGCTAAGGCAGAAATACATCACCAGCTCAGTCAATTCCAGCCGAGGACTGCAGTTTCGTGCTTTTAGCGTTTATCAGCCCGGCATAGAATTGACTGAGCTGGGGGGGGGGGGGGACTTTTAAGGAAGCAAAGAGTGCCAAACTAACTGGTAGCTAATACAGAATTAGTCAATCCTATGCCGGGCTGATGAGTGCTAATAAGCACGAAACTGCAGTCCTCGGCTGGAATTGACTGAGCTGGCGGTATATTTCATTATTTCTGCCTTAGCCCTGGCTATAGGGCGGTATCTTACTGAATATATCTGCCTTGCCTTCAGTATTCGAGTTAAACCGAACCATTGCTTCGATCACTCGTCTGGTCAGTGCTAATTCTGTATTAGCTACCAGTTTGTTTGGCACTCTTGGCTTCCTTAAGAGGTTTTCTACCTCCATCATAGTCAATCCTATGCTGGGCTGATAAGTGCTTACAAACACATAATAGACACGTTTAGTGTGACGTCAGGGGTTGCCAGAAACATGGGGAAGTTTCCAATCATGCCGTTGCTATACGCGTTGCTAAGGCAGAATCAGCATAGGATCTTCGTACGAATAGGGTTAGAGCGATGTTTAATTGATGGTTTTTTGCAAATTAAATGCTTTAAATAATTTTTTTAGTGAATTCAAGTTACATATAAGCCACCCATAGACATCATTTGACGAGTATCGATAGTTTTTACATGTGAATCGGGTAAAACTTCGGCAAAACATGGACTTATGTGGAATACAAGTGTTTTTTCTAGAGTTATACACTTTTCTTATTGTTATTTCTTTTACTTTGGGGGGGGGGGGGGGGGACAGGTCCGACATTTGAGAGGGTCAGGAGAGGCATTGCCCCTCTCATGCTTTTGGAAAATAACAGTATTTCTATAAATTTGGCGTAATTTTTGTTGTTTTTCGACGCAATATTCTCGTACATTGACTATTTGCCTTTTGTACGTACCCATCTAGAAAATTTGAAATATCATGCCTTGGGGGCAGGGGGGAAGAGATTTTTCTTTTAAAGTTTTGGGCGAAATTTAATTATTATAATTATTATTATTATTATTTTGAGGAGGAGGAGTAGTTTGAATTGTTATGTATTCCTTTCTTTAGAAGGCGAAAGGCCATGTCAGCCTATTCAGATACCTGGCGGGGGGAGGATTTTTTTTCCATTTGTTCGAGTAATAATGCATATTTTAATAAAACTCCATTCCTTCGGGCACTTTGAGGGAAAGGGAGAATTGCGTGTTTTTTTTCGAATTGTCACGAGTATTTTAATCTTTTTTTTTTTTTTTTTTTTTTTGTATTTCGAGGCGGGGGGTTTTTTACTTTACTCTACTTGCTATACATATTTTTTATATCAATATACATAAATAAATATTGAAAATTTCAGTTTGTTCTACTATTTGCAGTGCATAGTTCAATTAAATTCTTTTTTTCTTCGGGTGAGGGGATATTTCTTCTTGCTGCGCGTAATTTTAAGCAATTAATCTTTGGGGGGTGAAGGATATACATATTATTTTTTTTTCTAGTTTCAATGGGAACTTCATAAATTTCTTCAAGCTAGTTTTTATTCCTATTCGGAGTAGAGCTCAATTGGAGTTTAGCTTAAATTATGTGTGGGTTCTCGCAGAAGAAACACTTTTAAATTAAAATATCCCGATCAAACACGTATTAGGATAAGAACAATGTAACCTAACACATCTTCCCACCCGAAAAAAAAATCAATACAAACAAGCGTCAGAATTGAGAAAAGTAAAAATTCTCCCTCCCCAAACAAAAAGTAACTTATACCATTAAAAAAAAAAAAAAAAAAAATCCCGCCCAAAGAAAATAATTATAATCAAATTCTTACTAAACTGTAAAGAAGATTAAAAAAAAAAAAGAAAAATCTCCCTCGTCCCGTTATTTCAAATTTTTCTACGAAGGGGGGGGGGGGAGTTTCAAATCATATACAGTCAATGCATATTGCATCGAAAGACAAAAAATTACGCCCAAATTTATAGAAATACAGAAATTTTCCGAAAGCGGGGGAGGGGGGCAATGCTTTCCAGACCCTCTCAAATGGCAAAGCTGTTCCCCTCCCCCTAAAGAAAAAGAAATAGTAATAAGAAGAGTGTATAACGCTAGAAAACACACTTGTATTCCACATAAGTCTATGTTTTGCCGAATTTTAACCCGACTGACATGTAAAAACTATCGATACTCGTCAAATGATGTCTACAGGTGGCTTATATGTAACTTGAAAGCACTAAAAAAATTATTTAAAGCATTTAATTGACAAGAAACCATCAATTAAACATCGCTCTAACCCTATTCGTACGAAGATCCTATGTTGTTTCTCCCTCAGCAACGCCCATAGCAACGGCATGATTGGAAACTTCCCCGAGTTTCTGGCAACCCCTGACGTCACCACTAAACGTGTCTATTGTTGTTGTGTAACTGAGCTGGCGGTGTATTTCATTTATTTCAATTGAGTGATGACAAACGAAAATTTTGTTCGAAAAGTCACTTGTGGCTTGTCCCATTTCTGCCCCAAGCCCTTCAATTTATGCTTAAAAGCGTTCATTTTCACCAACTTATTAAAGGTTACATTGTTTGATTACGAGTTGTCATCGCGTTAATATATCTTCCCCTTTCTTTTTATCCCAAATTCTGTACGGTAAAGCGGAACTCTTTCCCATAACAATAACGCAATGGACATGACAACGTTTCAACAAATCTCACAAATCAGCAAGACAATGAAAATAAAAAAGAAAGTTCCTCGTTAGTCCGCTGATGTTTCTAAGCAATTTTCTCGTCATCTTCGCGCGTGATATGTAACTTTTATAAATTGCCGCGTCGTTCGACGTTTATTTACGCTGGAAAGTCGTGAGTTTCCATTCATACGTTTATCGCTTTTCTTAAGCAACTTATTAGGCATGTGAAAAGGCGGTATTGTGTTGACGCGGGAAATGAAATCGTGAGTTATTCTTTTCTGGTTACGACCACACGCGATTGGCTGCAATTTCGAATGTTTTATGACACTGTTCTAAGGCATTGCCAATTTCTTATTTATTGCTTTTTATGCATTTCTTTTCTCTTACACTTGTTGCGATTTTTGAGAAGGTATGACTTGTGGCCGTTTCAAGCAAGTGTATTTCCTTCACTAGCTTCCTATAGGCAAACATGTGAGCACTTGTTACATACACAAAGAGCGTAGATTGTAATATTGCAGTGCAAAAGAAAAAAAAAAAGAAGACCTCATGACACAAAAAGACGACGATTTTTTTTTTTCTTTTCACGAAGTTCGATCGGAATGAAAACTTTCATTTGTAAAAGTAACGAGACTCATCATCAAGCTACTTCTGCTCTTATTCACTGTTTTGATACATTTGTTGTAGTGTGACGCCAGTGGCGCCCCGAACTTAACTTTTCAGGAGGGCGGAAACTCTCTATTTGCTGATTTTGGAAAGATGATAATTTTGCTGAATGATGGTAATTTTTCCGAACTTCAGACAAAATTCGGCGAACAAAGATTTTAGGAAGGTGGAAGGTCACAGTGTCCTCCCATCGCGGCACCCCGTGTGACGCCAACTTTCCCAAACCTTGCCACAGACGGCAACCGCCTGGCTTTATACTACTTTATACATAACTCTCCACGCTGGACTGAGCCAAACTCATGTCCACCGTCCACCTTTTTCCGTCTAAACCATCTTTTCTACCAAACAAAAAAAGATGGAATTTGGAAAAATCAAGTCCGGAATGCAAAAGTCGGACAGCATGCATCTTGAACACATGTACGTCCGTCTTCAAAGCTATTTCTGCACGTTGCTGCTACTCAAGAAAGTTTTTTTCCGTACTACTCATTGTCGATAAATTTTTGCTGCATTGCACAGCGCACACCCTCAGAATGCATAAATCGAATGACAGCATACAGCACGAAATTCGGGCCGTGGTGGCCTGATCGGTAAGGCGACGGACTTGTGACCGGAGGGTCCCGGGTTCGATCCTCGCTGGTCGAAGATCCACCGGCTTCATTAATGGTGACCGGGGGACGTTAAATATGCTCGTGGTCACAAAGTCCTCCAAGTGAAACAATACCTCCGGGGGTGCTGGACCAGGAATTGCTCGGTTTCTGGTCTGGTTTAAAAAATCAGAGCTGTCTTCAGAGTCCCATCCAACTGGTTAAGCCACAAACAGTGGTAGGTACGGGGAAATCTGGAATGAAAAGCATGAAATTCACATTTCGCAGACGATTCTGTTATTCGAGGTTACATCCTCACTTCACGCTCAGAACTGACAACTGCGACCTGATGTGATAACACTATATATCTGCTCGCAGCGCAATCGGATTTTTACGGTAGTTTCTATTTTACAACCATTCGGATCTTGAAAAATAAATTTTAAAAAATAGCCCTCGTATTTACCTTAAAGAAATAATGCATTGAACGAGTTCAATTTGTGGCGATATTGCAGCACAATCACAGTAGAGATTGAAAGTTTTGACTGCCATTCTGGTTCTGGTTTGACGCCGACCAAGACAGCCACGAAATTACTCGGGTGTACGCAGCTAACGTCCGCAGTAGCGGTGCGACATCGATATTGATGGGCTAGCTAGTCTCCCCCCTCCCCCCACCCCCAACCAAAACGAAGGGTTCGTATCTGATTGCATTTCAATGCCATTTATACAAGAGAGTCATTCTTCAGAAGTTCGACTAGTTTTGATTGTCTTCGAAATAATTGATTCTTAATTATCAATAAAAAGGGGAAACCAAAAGTGGAAGTTGCGGATTCCGCCCTCCACGCGTGAATGGAAAGCAAATAAAGTGAAAACAACGTTTCTCTTCCGGAAGGATTTCTCTGAAAGAAAAAGAAAAATTAAAAGGACGGAAGAAAAAGTCGATGGGAAGCACAACAAAAGCATCCGACAATCAAGATCTTCTCGGATGTGTGCGCGCCAACAAACAACACACTCTCTTCCAATCTCAGTTGCTATTGCAACGGGGCGAAAAAGAGAAGAGCATTCTGGGACAAAACGCGCGTTTGTTTCGGTTACGGTTGCAGAGTCACGGATCAACGATCTTATTTTCCAGAAAAGTTCGTCTGCATCTTGAGTCGAGTACGAACTGTTGCTTTCATTTGGAGCGTAAGAAACCGTGTTGTTTCGTTTTAATTTAAAGAAATCCGTCTTCTACATCTGTTTTGAAAAAGAGTTCGCATTTTATTCTGTCGTTTGTTAAAGATGTTTGTTGTGCGTGTAGAACCGTAAAATATTTGCATTCGAATGTTTATGCTCTTTGAATCCGAGAACGAGTCACATGCGTTTTCTCTCCTTTTCATATTTTTTTTTCCAAATTTGTTCCATAATTTGCACACGCGTACTCACAAAAGAAAAGAGCAGATTAAATAAATAAATAAATAAATAATTTTAAGCAAAGTTAAATTCAATTTAATTTAAAAATTAGTAAATAAATAATAATTACAGTAACAATAATATAATTCTTAAAAAATTAATAATAATACCTAAAACAGCAATGCTAAACAATTGGAATCCCCCCCCCCTTCGCAAAACATAAAAAGCAGTTTTATGTTTTGAAAAAGAATTTTATGTTTGCATAAGTATTTTGCGTTTGCATTAGTTTTCAAGTACGTCCTTTTACACCCCTTTGCTTCGCACTGTCTCAGTTGTAGTTCTTTATTCATATACAGTCAACTTTCGTACTTTCGATAGTTCGAAGTCCCTAAAGGGAAAAGGGTCCGATTAAAACCTTCGAGTAAGTTCCAGTTATGGGACACAAGCACAGCCTTCTCAAGATCTTGGGACCCAATGAAAACTTTTTAACTGATGGAATATTCGGAGTGCTGTGGTCGCCACTTATATGAATCACGTTTTTTCTAAACAGTTTTGATTCCATGTAGCTGCTGGTTCGAAGCCCAGTGGCTCAGTGGTTGCGCTCCGCGCTCCCTCGTTACAGGCCCGGGTTCTACTCCCGGGTTCGACATGGTTGACTTAGCCGTTCATCCCTTCAGTGGGTAGATAAAATGAGTACCAAGCGTACTTGGGAATCAAACACGGGGGGCTCCACGTTAGGCTGAATATCTAACTGGAACATCTGCCTTGCCCCCCAGAGCCCCTGGTCAGAAAAACTGAGTTGGGCACAGTAGGCCTTGGTCCCTCACGGACTGTGCCACAGGGTTTGGTTTTAGCGGCTAATTCAATAACGCTGGATTTTTTCTGTTTTTGACGATTTGCTTCATTAAAGCGGTTGATTCAATTACCCACTGATTCAATTAATCGGCATCCACTGTATAAGCAGGGATGTCCCCCTTAAGAACAAGGGCTTACCCCCCTAAATATCGTGAAAACCCCCAAAAAAGCAAGAACCCCCCATAAAATGAGAAAAATATCCCTCAAAACACCCCCCTTAAAAATTTCAATGGCGTAATCTGCACCATCACCCATCACCCCTAGGTGTGCACCCCTGGTATAAGGCTTCGTGTTCGAGACGATTGACTGTATATTTGACTCTTAGGGAAGGGGTTCTCCCAGTGTGTTCTCCCCGCTTGTTGAAAACAGAAGTCATTGTTTGAAGTGTTTGGAAGTCGGTATAGTTTTTTTACTAAAATTATTAGGTTATAGGATATTGTAGGATCTATATAAGCTTACTGGGAAGCAGTAGCTGTTGCCTTTGGTGCCCTTTAATGCTTCAGGAGGGGACAATCTCACCCACTGACATACATTTTCCCCATCTTACTACGATACGTTTAAACTTTAATTTTGAAACATTTATTTAATTAATTCATACAGTGAAACCTGTCTACAACGATACTGTTGGGACCTAAAAAATATTTTATAGACAAGTTATCGTTATAGAGAGTTTAATTATGCTGTCATTTTGCTGGGACCATGGAAAATATCGTTATAGACAGGTTTATTGTTATAGAAAGTATTTTTATACACAGGTTTCACTGTATTCGTTTTTCCCCCTCAAGATAATGTGCCTTCCTAAATGCTTTAATTAATAAATTTATACTACATACAACTTTTACGAAGTAGGCCAAAAAAAGAAAAGAAATCAATAATTTTTTGAATTTAATGCTGTAAAAACTATCTTATACATTACAACTCACGACACT
Organism: Uloborus diversus; assembly: GCF_026930045.1. Classification (NCBI taxonomy): domain Eukaryota; kingdom Metazoa; phylum Arthropoda; class Arachnida; order Araneae; family Uloboridae; genus Uloborus; species Uloborus diversus. Next base: position 25,831,311 of record NC_072738.1, read on the forward strand.
AATGTACTTTACGTTAATCTTTACTAATAATAAAGCTGAAAGTCTCTCTGTCTGGATATCTGTCCGGATCTCTGTGTCAGGGCCTCTGTGACGCTCATAGCGCCTAGACCGTTCAGCCGATTTTCATGAAATTTGGCACGGAATTAGTTTGTAGCATGGGATGTGCACCTTGAAACGATTTTTCGAAAATTCGATCTTGTTCTTTTTCTATTCCAATTTTAAGAACATTTTCTAGAGCAAAATTATCATAAGATGGATGAGTAAATTACCAAGTTATCATAACGTGGAATCGTAACATGAGCAAGCCAATTGGCGAGAAATTCATCGTACATTATTTGTAAATATACAGACGAACCAAAAGTCCTTTTAATTTTCTACTACCGGCAAAGCCGTGCGGGTGCCACAAGTCAGAATAATAAAAAAGGATCGTAAAAAAGGAAAAAATCATCTGTTTATTAAAATAATTAGTTTTCAACTAAATTTTAACTTAGTCTTTTCAAGATAACATGCGGGGAAACATGGAAAAGGAATGAAAATTATAAACAAGAATTTTTGTTATCATTACTAGATGCTTATTTCATTAATACAAAGTTTCTATTTGTTTTCAGAAACCAATTCCTGACTATGCTCCAAATTTGCAACAATCATTCTTTATACCGAATGAAGATGTTTTGTTATTTTGAAAGGTTCCAGAACATGTAACAACGAAACTTTGAGCATGAAAATTGGTCACAAGGATCTGCTTCGAGGGCACCCCGATGGGAGGCTACCGGAGGTCACTGTGACCATCATAGATTTCCTTATTTGGCAATTTCGTCTGACGATTCGGCAAAATTTATAATCCTATTCTGCAAAATTATTATCATTTGTAGGAATTTGGAGGTCCGTTTGGCAAATTCATAATTTCTCCTCTCCCAAAAATTTAAGTTCGGTGCGCTTTTGAGGGCCCTAAATAGACCGCGGGCCGTAGGTTGGACACCACTGGTGTGGATGAATAAATTAATGCGCACATATTAGCCTTTTTTTTTCCTCTAAACGAATATTAATTTTTATTAAATAAAGCAGTTTTTTGCAACAAAATCATACGTATTCTTGCTAAAATCTTGCGATTTATATGCTACAGATTCCAATATATATTTTTTCTCCATCGTTTCAAATAGTTTGCAACACGTGCTCTCGACGTCCATGATTCGAGCGACGGATTCCCACCAGTGAGCTGACTCTCACCCAGGCATGGAGGGTTTCGGGTCAGCGGGAACGAAAAGATTCCGTAACGGGAAAATCGTTCTTTTTCTTCCAGCGTGAACTTGAACAACGCCGCTTCGGTACAAGTATAATGAACTGCACCCTATGCTCTAGGGGTACTAGAAGTAGTTAGTTGCGTAATGCAGAGAAAACGATGATACAATCTGAGCAAGGCCAGAGGGTGGCTGCAGACTGAGGTTCAGGAGGGAGATGGAAGAATATCTTATCTAAAGACATCATTGATAGGGCCCGACCTAGGGTGGGGCCCCAAGATAGACATAGACATTGCTTCCGGGCTCCCTCTTTTAGAATCTCCATGTCTCCAAATTTGACCTGGTAACTTACTGTATTATATTCTTCCGCCCTGAGCAGGTTTGATACTAACTCCCCCTCCCCCCGGTTGTGCCACTGGGCATACCTATTTGGAAAAGTACCTTTTTTTTTTTCAATGGCAATAGTTCATATCAAACAGGAAAGCAATATATTCATGTGCAATAAAAAATGTAATCCTCATATAACTTATGTAATAACGAATTCACTGATCGAGTAACACTTTGACGTCATCAACAATGCGCCATAGCATGATAATTCAATAATATTTTTTGGTAACGTTTGACATGCAGTGATATGCTTCATTTTGACAAGGCTGAACTGGATCCGGTCACTTAACTGTTTTACTGGTAAGACTCGTTTTAGGAGAATGAAGAAACGAAAAAGGGGTCAACAATGAATGTTATCTACTGGAGTTTAGGGTTAATCCACTGGAGTTAGGGTTTCAATTTCAACTATCAAAATATCACCAAACATGCAATATCTTCTTTCAAATGTAGAAGCAATTTTCACCCGTAGTGATGAATGTTGTCTTAGATACCTTATCTTCTGCCGAGTGTTCGAAATAGGCAGAGTTATAATAGGCAAAGTTTTCCTATATAAGTTATATTAACTTGTTGATTAAACTTTTAATTGCTCGTTTAAAGAGATGATAAATATTTATATGTAAGCAGCCTAGGAGGAGTTGCTCTTGGGCCTTTTACAGCTGAAACTCTGATAATGCTGATGAAGTGTTTAATACGCATCTTTCGTTTCTTGGAAGAGGCTCTACCGATTGGTGAGTATATCTATGTTTCGGTTACGTTTTGCTTTTCAAGTATATTAAAAAAAAAAAAAAAAAAAAAAAACTTTAAACCATAGAACACCACAATTTTACAAAAAAAAAAAAAATAAATAAATAAATAAATAAAACCGAGTGAGTCTAGGTCGCCTAGGTACTGTAAGCAAATTAATGAGTGGTAAGCACAATCTGTATTATTCAAAAGTGATTGATGAGTGGTTAAAATGTTTTCCTGTAATACGGATGTTTCATTTCTATCGCTCGTCTTTACGACATAACCTGTATTCTTTTTTCAAATTTTTTATTGTTATTTTAATTCAGAATGATTAGTATTTCAATTCTTTAAAACTTATTTGTGTGAGGGTTTTAGCTTTTGAGCCCGAGACTAATGGATCTTGAATTAAACATGCAGTCACTTTACTGAAATCACTTTTCGAATTATGCGTATAATAGTTTTAACAAAGCACCTTTAAAGGAAAAACGTGGCTATTCAAAATTACTCTAATCTCTACATGAATAGAATTAAAACTCACACTGAAGGACAGCTAGTCTTTTTTTTTTTTTTTTTTTGAACGTGAAGAGGTTGGAATGGATTGTAGAAACAGATGCTGTGCATAAAAAAAAATGCTGGACGTATGCATACTATAAATAGAAACTTCGCAAATGAAAAAGAAAAAGGAAATTATCTGTTTCTTAAAACTTTTTCCATTCACGGCACTCTTTGTAGACTTAGACTTGAGTGCCGTGAGAAAATTCAATCTCTATTGCATCTATATATATGTATATGGTGCTCTTTTTTTTTTCTTTTTTTTTTTCTTGAATTTTATGTGAAGATCGGCAAGCTTTTGTGCGACAGAAATGACGTGTTTGCTTGTTGTGTGACAAAAAGTCGTCACACGCTCTTCTCGTTTTCAGTCTTCCTCCTTGTCCGTGGTTGAAACACATGAGTATAACCAACGCATTTCGGGTAGTTTAGTGTTCTCGTTGTTTAAAATCAATTTTCTTCATTGAAATAGGCATTTTTGTTATGAATATTGTGCACACTTCGCGGCACCGACTTTGGGCACATCTGTTTTAAAACACCGAGGGCCATGATGGCCAGGTGGAATTTCTGGAAAATCTCAAGATTGGGCACATGAAATTCCCAAGTTCTAGGCAAGAAAACCAGAGATCATGTAACTAACAAATTCTTAAAGTTTATTCACTTTTTTGAGAACGCTGCTGTTGGAGCCGGTCGATTATTTATTTTAAAAATGATAAAGCAAATAAATGGTTATAAATGCTCAAATTGATCTTTCAATAACCATTTTTTTTGAAACATTTTCGAGAAAACTGGTCTAAAAAGCGTCTGCTGCAGAAAAAAAAAACAGTGAATAATAATAATAATAATAATTGCGTATCGTTAAGACATATGATAGAAGTGAAACTGTTATCATCCTTTTTTTTTTACATTCTGAACTGTCACTTCACCCGCACGTTTTCTCTCACGCCACGCTCTTATTCTTTTTGCGCCTGACTAAGGCATATTCACTACAAAATTGTATTATTTAAATGCAGAAAATAGATTATAAACAACGTGAAAAGTAAACAATTCTTGAAACACACTTTTCAATTGTTGCTATGAAAATCAATTCGCAACTCCAATAAACTATAGGGTGCGCTGCAACCACCTAAAGGTAAAAAAGGTAAAACAAACAAATGCGCAACTTATAGCTTGCTTTGACGCTTAGTGAATGGCAGTAATTTTTCATCGTGTTTGTGGGAAGCTTTCTTTTCGATTCTTCTGAAATTACATTACACCACAAACTGTCTGAAGCCTGTAGTTTACCCCAATGAAAGCACGTGGAATGGAAGGTTTTACCTTTTTCTTTAGTACTATTTATCACCGCAAGGTAGCGTATTCGAACTCTGGAGTTGCGAATAGCAATTATGAAGTTAATTTTATTAATAAGAGTTAACAAATTAATTTTAAGGCTGAACCTAAGCAATGCGGATTACATTTTTAAACTGACGCCTTGACTTGAATCAAAGAAAATGTCAAAAACTTGCATTATTTGAAAAGTCAAAAATCCATAAATATATGCGTGCTTAAGTTCAGCCTTGAAATTAATTTGTTAAATTATATTTCACTGTGTTTGCCAACAATTAAGAGATGGAAGTACTATTTTCACTTCATGATCACTATTATTTTTCATTGTTTTTGGCAACAATTAAAAAGCAACTACGTCACTTTTGTCACACAAAAAGGTTGTGGATCAGAATTTCAAAGCCCTCGCATAAAAATGTTTATTCAAAGAGTTTAAAATGTCTTGTTGAGAGTTATAAATATCTTGTCACAATTATACAGGGTGTCTATAAATCATGGACCCGATTTTAAACTAGTATGTTGTGGCCATCACGAAACTTTCTTCTATATTTTTCTTTTTTTTTCTGATCCCTCCCCATGCTTGACGAGGAAGCAATATTCCCAACAAAAACAAAATTACACATTCAAAAACTTGACGACTATCCCAATGTCTGAATTATTGCAAAAGCAAAGCAAAGAGCGAAAATTGAAAGTTATTTTAAAAGCCTTGCTTGAATTAATTACAAATATTTTATTTGTTAACAAACATAAGATGGCAACAGTTAAAAATTTTAAATCATTGAGATAATATTTCCTATCATTTCCATACAATTAAAATCACGAGAAATACGCAGATGAATCTATTACGATTTATCTTTCTTATTGTTGCATTAATAAAAATATTTTTATTCGCAAAAAAAAAAAAAAAAAAAATCAACGCCTCTTGGAGCGATCGGCGTCAAAATTGAACCAAAGCCTGTTTACATATGGATTCACATATATTCCAAATTTCAATCAGAACGTAGCATTACTTCTTGAGATAGGGCACTCAAAATGGAAAAAAAGAACGGGTGATTGCGCTGCCCCCTTTTTAGCTGTTGACACAAAAATAAAATCAGTTCTTATACCCACTAAGGGCTACTTGTCGATAAATTTTTCTTTCATTCCGTTCATTATTTCTTGAGATACAGCAGTCACAATTGACGACAAAAAACGTTCTATAGCTCTACCCCCGTTTGAGTTATTGACACCAAAATTGAATCAGCACCTGTTCCTGTTAATACCAACATATGGACCAAATTTTGTTTGATTCCGCCAGTTACTTCCTGAGGAATAGCAAGCACGCGTAACTCGAAAAACGTCCCATTGCTCCACCCCCCTTGGAGGAATTCGCGCCAAAAACTAATGGGCACAAGTTCACATAGGGGCACATATGTGTACTAAATTTCGTTCGATTTCATGCGGTGGTTTTTGTTGTAGAGCGGCCACAAAAAACTGGTCACACACAGACGTGACACACACACACACACACATACACACACACACACACACAGACAGACAGACATTTTCCAAAAATGGTCGAAATGGACTCAGCACACCTCAAAACGCTCGAATCCGTCAAAATTCGAAATTCGAAAATTTGCACGAATCCAATACTTTCTTCTATATATTAGATATAGAAGAAAGTAAAAATCATACTTTTAAAAGTTCTCGACGGAATAAAATAATTAATGCGTAAAATTAAGGAGAAAAGTACCAAGTTTTTTTTTTTGTTACCAACAGAGCGATGCCGAAAACGCTCCCAGAATTGAAACAACGCATTTCTGCAGCATTACAAACCATTAACAGAGACACGTTAGAAAATGTGTGGAATGAACTAGATTATCGAATGGACGTATGCCGTGTGACAAGAGGGTCCCATATCGAACATTTATAAGGTAAAAAAAAACCTTGGTACTTTTCTCCTTAATTTTACGCATTAATTATTTTATTCCGTCGAGAACTTTTAAAAATACGATTTTTTAAAATCGGGTCCATCATTTATAGACACCCTGTATATAGATAGTACAATGCAGATAGATATGTGGGATAAATTATTGGCATAAAGAGAAAAATTACACTCCGTTCTAAATTGCTCAACGAAAAAAATGGTAACTACTTTTCCAACAATATATTCCGAAACACAAGAAAAAAAAAAAAAAAAACCTAGAACTCAACATCTGCTATTGAAAATCATAGCTAGTTGAGAAAAACCTAAGTTTTGGCAGTCCTGGTGATGGCTTCCATGGTATAACCGATTTCACAAACATTAGACGTAATAGATATCACATTGTTAATTATTGAGAAATTAATTGCACACACACATGCAGTTCTTACACAGTACTACTAATCTATGAAAATAGCTCAACTTGTTCGATGATGAATTAATTGCCACTTAGTGACCGTATGTACCCCCGTTCTTCCTCTACATTTATCCCCAGGAAAAGTATTACGTATACAACTTAAAAAGATAGTACATTGTTGAACACTCGTTACAGATGTATCTATCCCCTAGTAATAGTACGGAGATTTATACTTTCTAGTTAGTGTTTAACGATTAAAGTGAGTTAGCGATTCCCTACACTTTCTTCGGCGATTTGATACCTCCACTCCTTCAACGAGTACAACTGTATAGCCCCTCAGAAGAGTTTACCTTACTTAAAAAAGACAAACATTGTTATTCTTTTGTAGGAAAAAGTTTACACTAGCGCATAAAGAAGGCTAATTGCTATATTAAAAAAAATAATAAAAATAAAAATAAATAAATAAATAATTTGAACTTTGACATCTTGAGTTCAAATTATGTTTTTCGCAATCACGAGTTGCGACAGGGCCCTACTCATTGGGGGCTATTGTTTCTAGAAACAGCTCCTGTCCCCCCAAGCCTACCCCTCCTCCTAGGCGGTTACGTGTGTATAGTTGTGTGTGTGTGTAGGCGTGTGTGTATGTGTAGGCGCGCGTGCATGTGTAAGCTTGTGTGTGTGCTTAGACCTGTGTGTATGCACGTAGGAGTGTGTGTATGTGTAAAGGCTTGTGTTTCTTTGAGCGTGTGTGTGTGTGTGTTTATGAGCGCGCGTGTGTGTAGGACATGGAAGCCATCGACCAGGAGAAACGGATTCCAGGAGGCAGTGCTCGGAGCCGCGCCTGTAGAGGCCGGTGGGCAGTGGTGCTGGTGTCCTGGTCCAAGCTGAAAAAGGAACCACAACGCCAAGGACGGTGCAATAAGCAATCGTGATTGCTCAATAAAAATAAATAAATAAATAAGTAAAATAAATTTAAAATATGAACAAAGAAATAAAATTAATAAATAAATATAAAATAAAATAAATAAATATGTAAAATAAAATTAAATAAATAAAATAAAATAATCAGAAAAAACAGATGTAGTGAAACCGCGAAAGTCGAAGCGCGAAGTAGCGAGGGACGACTGTATACCGAAGCGCGATATAACGGATTTCTACTGTAATTAATGATCTAGTAATATTTTATTTCATTTCGGAAGTAAAAATGAATCAGCCCATTTTCCACACCACCGAAAATAAACTATTCTTTGAATGACCCCATTTGGAAGGAAAAAAACATACACACACACACAAACACCTATTTACCACGCAAACGAAAAGGATCTTTTAATGTTTCTTCGAAACACCCCTTTTTTCCCGGAATAACACTTCCTGGAACAACGCAAATGAACGGAAAACCAACGGATGTGCAACATTTCCAGAGACATTTTTTTTTCTAAAGGAATTTCTGGAAAGCATAGATTTGGACAAGTGACATCGATCGCGATTTATATGAAAGATCTCTGGGGGAGGGAGGAAGAAATTGGGGTAAGCAAAAAGAAAATAAAAGATGCAGTGGAAATAATAACAGTCCATTTTGGCCATTCACGAGACACTTTCATTGATCAACAGTGGAGGGATGCGTAGGATGAGGTTTTCATTCTTAGCTGGCGCACGCGCAGTTGAATACTCAGAGCTGCTGGATTATAATGTTTATCGCTAAATTTGGCATCTTTATTTTAAGGTTTTTTTTTTCTTGCCTAGCTCAAGTGTAGAATAAATAATGAATCGCTTCAAATAGAGCTCTCCAACTCTTTCTCTTTCGTACTATACGTGAAAGAAAACTCATTTTCTCCTACTTAACAGATCGATTTATTACGAGTATGTTAAATATCATTAGTTATTTATGAAAATGTATTAAAAGTTGAGATGTTTTTCACGCCTCAAATTTATCCAAGTGTATTTTTGCGCTTTGTATCCTAAATCAGTGGCGTAACCAGGAAAAAAAAATCAGAAGGGAATATAGTTACATTTTGGGGAGGGGGGGGGGTGAAATTGATTTTAGTTCTTTTCTGAGTCTGTGGCCAAGAAAGGAAATTTTTCGAGCTTCGGGAGTAGGGCAGAAAAAGAGGGAGGTGCAGGATATGACCCTAACTCTCTCCATGGACACGCAACTATTTTGAATAAAAATTTAGCTTCGAAGGGGGGTTGTCATTTCGTGTTTCTCAAACTTGCATTTGATTTTTTTTTTAAATTTAAAATGACAAGCTTTTTTAAATGTTAAAAATCAAGTAGTCTCTTCCTTCTTATATCATTTCTTCCTTACATAGAGAAATCTTCTTCTCCCCCCTCCCCCTCTTTTTTTTTGATAATGAAATTGATTACTGTTATGGTCATCACTGTTTTCGACTCCCCTAAAAAATTCCAAAAAGTATTTTCGCGTCTTAAAAATTTGATTAAAGGCATATTGTTAAAACTAATATTAATGCAGGGGTCCTCACGAGAAGTGTTGATGTCGTAGACTGTGCCACTAAAATTTGTATAGGGCTTAATTTTAAAGGGTTTTGATCTCATTTGGGAGGGGGGCTACTCTGTAACCTGGTACCCCCTGAAAGTGGTGCCTTAGACCATTGAGAGATCATCTAAGAGTCGTGCGCCATCGTCCTTGGCGGAGGGGGTGGGACTCATTAATGAGCTTCAGTCCGGTATTATTAGATGCCCCCACCCCCTATTGTGCTATTGATCTATCGCATCCGCAACCCTTTTTACCCAAAAAGTGCCTCAGAAAAAGAAAGTTCAGTCTAAAGACATATAAAGGGTGTCCCGAAATTAACGCAAGATTTGAATTTGCCGCCATTTTTGCAATAAATTGTGGGCAATCTTGAAAAAAGAACAATTTGGCAGCTGGGGATCTAGGGTTATTACAAATGGAGCGTTTTCGATTCTATAATGCGTTTTCATTATCGAACAATTATTTGAAAAATAATGAAAGTTTGGGCGGGTCAAGCAGTTTACTGTTATTGGCGCTCGATATCGCAATTAGATAATGCGCAGGTGGTTGTGGGATTGCTGACATAGACGTTTGACTTCAAATAACCCCATATTGAGAAGTCTAATGATGTAAAATCACACGATCTAGGGTACAATTCATATCACCGAAACGAGAGAGTACACGAACAGGAAATTCCTTATGCAGTGATTGAATTGTTTCGCTGGCTGTATAATAGCATAACACTCCATTTTTACTAACCCTAAACTCCCAGCTGTCAAATTGTTCTTTTTCCGTGGCTGCCAACAATTCACAGCAAAAATTGTGGCAAATTCAAATCTTGCGTTAATTTTGGGACACCCTTTATTAAGCTATTGCATTATTTTTTCTTTGAACTACAAAAAAATAAAAAAATAAAAAAATAGATTTTAATTAATATTAATAATTCAGACAAAGACCATGTTTTTTAGTAATTAGTTGTTAAATCAAGATGTAGTTAATGAGATAGTTGACACTGTTCAGCTATCACAATTTGTTTAATAATTGTTGTTTTGGCCAATGCACACCGTAAGTCGAGTCGAACTCCAAATTTAAAGCCTTTTTTTTTTATAAATCAGAAATGATTACCGATTAGGAAATGCTTTGTTTCGCGTGTTTTTTAAATAATCTTGTTTTTTGACCGAACAATGACTCAATCCTTGTACTTATTTTTACATTTTGGATAATATCATTTTACCCCTTTTGGTGTAAATACCCCCAAGATGGGAATCACTGATTTATGAGCTTCTAGACAGAAATTTTTCTGCGGCTGCGTAGAGCAAATCTGAAGCCACATTCCGTTCAAGGTGTGAATTCAATTCAAGGCCTTTCCTCCCTCAACCCCCACCCCCAGGCCCAACGAGAAGCAAAGTCAGCCTAGTCGGAAACTAGGGGCCCGGCGACACTGACGCAAAAAAAAAAAAAAAAAAAAAAAAAAAAAAAAAAAAAGAAGGAAAAGAAAGAAAAAAAAGAAAGGAAGAAAAAAAGGGGGGACTCCGAATAAGAGAGAACGTAAATATTAAGTAAAATTTACTCTTTTAGTATTTACTGTAGTGGCACTTAAAATAGAGTTATTTGTTTTTTAGTAAGTAGTTTTTTTTTCTTTTTCCCAATTTTTCTTCTTTCCCCCTTTTTCCTTTTTCTTTCTTTTTTTTTTATTTCGGTGGCGGGAGGGGTCCGGTGGCATAACTGACAAGGGGCCCGCCTTGGCTCTCTGCGGCCCTGCCCATCCCAAAAAAGAAAACCAATCTATTTATATATTTTTATCTTGATTCTAGAATTTTCTTATATTCCTTCTTTTCTCTCTTTTCCTATTCTCTCTGTTTTCATTTGAATTTAGTCCTCTGCAGCTTCATTCCTTATGTTAAACGCTAAATCCTTATTGCTCTCACTTTTTAGTAACCCTCCTAAAAGGTAAGCCCGAGTATAGTCGAGCAAGTCTAATGGAGTTTGAGACTGAGTGCGTATAGTCCTGCGCAAGGAGTGTTAAAAACCAAGATTGTAAAATTTTTCTGGTCACCAGTAGCGAGTGGAAGCAAATTCATTAGTCTCTACTCTTTTCTCTCTAGTTGCCACTTTTTTATAAACCAAAAAAATAAAAAAAGTTACCAAACAATAAATTAAACATTTAAATTGCTACTAAAGCGTAAAAATTATCAGTTTTAATAAAAGTTACTGTAACATGTAACTAACTAACCACATAAACGTTTATTGTTAACACACCTGGAGTTGGGGAAAGTGGCGACCAGGTGATGAGTGATACTAATATTTTAGTCGCCATGTGTTTCATTCAGTTACCACGAGGTGAGTGGCGACCGCTAATTTTGATCTATACTTTTGATAAAAATGTAATTCAAAAAACTATGTCTACTCCAGTATTTGAAATCTTCCTTTAATGCCCAAAAGGGAAAAAAAATAATAATAAAAAATAAAAATAAAAATAAATAAATAAATAAATATTCTCATTAAGAATGTACAAAAAAAAAAAAAAAAAAGATAAAAAAGGAGGCCTGGGGTTTACCCTCCGGAATTTTTTCGAATTTGTAGTCTTAAAAATGCATTTTAGCTTCATATTTTTCAAAAACTTGCGATTCCACTTTAGTGTCACCCCCCAGACGGGTGTCACCCGGGGCGGAACGCCCCCCCCCACTCTCCCTCCGTAGTGACGCCACTGCATTAAGTTTGTCTTCGTTATTGCCACTTATTTTTAAAGCCCACACAAGTGGAAACGAGAGAGAGAGAGAGAATTTACCTTATTCAAATAAACTGCAATTACGTTCCTGGCAAAACCCACACAAAATGCGAAATCGTTTGGTCTAATTTCATTTGTTTTTCATCTTAGTTGCTCTTTGTATTTCTTACTTAAACGGAAATCAGGCATTGTAATTGCAGGTCACTGAAACTAAGAACTTTTGATTTCTTTTAATACAATTGACTCGGGCGTAAAGCTAATTGTATGCTGCAGAATATAAAAACTTAATCCATTTTAAAGATAGGAAAAATGGTGAGATTTATTCTTACTTTAAGTTTATTGCACTCTAAGTAGGTGAGAGTAGACCACAATGAGACAAAAAACATATATTTTTCATTTTTTGTATATTGGTGAGTTCTAAAGCACAGAAACATATTTGATTATATTAAAGGTATCAAATTTTGCATATTGCACCAAATTTAGCCCATTTAATGTTAGAAAAAAAAGTTATGAGGCTTTTTAAATTCGATGAAAAGTGTCTCATTTTGGTCCAGTAATGGGCCACTATGGGACAAAAGTAGGGCCACAATAAGACAGCTGAATAATCACTGTATTTTTACTTAAAGTTTGCAAAATAAATTTCTAACTTGTTCAGTTTGAAAAAAGTAAGTTATCTTAACTATTTCACTTTGCCCCACATTCCCCTACTATAGTGACATTGAAACAATGTTCTACTCTGCTCTTTTTATGCTAGGAATGCATATTTTCAACGAAGTTCCCAAAGTTGAAGTGAAGTGTAGAAGGTAACTATTATACAATCAAAAATGTATGTCACATCGTTTTAGCTGAGTTCATATGAATTTTTTTTTTTTTTTTTTTAACTTTTCCGATTGATAGAAAAGCAGTTTTGTAGAAAGTGTTCTGTACCAAGTATTTTTTTTTTTTTTTTCAAACTAAACAATTATTTCTATTCAATTTTAACTGTGGAAAACGAATGACTCAATACTAGTAAAGATGTTAAAAAAGAAATAAATAAACTGAATTTGCGAAAGATAATATCGAGTTGAACTTTTATTAACTAGATGACTACTATATTTAACTTTTAACTTTAATATTTTATTTGGATTTTACCAGTTAAATAAACACTCTTAATAATTTTTTATTGATACTTCTAAAGTGTAAGACGTACTCAAAAAAGTAAGCTTCTTCCGACCGAATTGATTCTCTAACTAAACGCAAGAGATCACAATGAACGTCCGTAGGCTATAAACATGTACTATAGGATAGGCCTCATAGATATCTGACAAAATCAACGCACACAAATTGCACACGTTCTTTTCATGATTAACAACGTTGAAAAAAAAAAAAAATATTCGCAATCACGAATTGCGAAAGGACCCTACTCGTCGGGTTTCTTGTTTTTACAAATAGAATAAAATGGAAATAGCCAAGAAATTTGCACCTGTCATAACATGACTGGTAATTTTCTTGAATAGGTAATACGAGGCATACATACATACATACATACATATATATATATATATATATATATATATATATATATATATATATATATATATATATATATATATATATATATATATAAAAGAGGTCGTGATTTGGATGCAATAATATAAACATTTTGTGATCGATATCCATCGGTACACTTATCATAAAGATTATTTACTGCGTGCAACGTTATCTATTTTTCAGTGCAGTTTTTATCCACATTTGCAGAGAATTTTTATTTATAGCATGAGCAGGCCTACACTGTAAAAACAATTCGGAAACGTTCCTGGAAAATAATGGGCAGCTGATGTGCCCAGTTTCTACCAGTAGCATATCTTACAAAAGCCAGGAAGGTTTTTCGCTAAAATTCAGTAACCTTCCTGAAATTATCCTGGAAACCTCCTGAAATATTTAGAAATCTTCCAGTTTAAAACCAGTCGTGTCTCTGGACCTTCACAATAAACTTAGGTAGGCATAATTTAATAGCTTGGCACTTTCCTGCGTTTCCAGGAAAGCTCCAAAAGCAGTATTGTGAATATAGTCAAAGCTAAGACAGAATTGCAAGCAACTATCAAGAATTTGCCTCGGCAACCATTCTTGCAACGCCACGTAGTCTATAGACTGCTTCGCGCACTTTGGACGTTTTATCAGTCTGGACTGGCCGCAATCGAACTGAAGCCGATGCACTTTATAAATACGCCTAGTTTATCTTTTAACTGGGAGCTAAAAATATTTTTTACTGCAATGAGAAGTTGAATTCGCGCAACTTGTGGCAATTCAGGAAACTTTTTGGCAAGGATACCTGATTTTTCCAAGAATAGGATAGAAACTACTGAAATCCCGGAATGTTACACGGAAATACTCAGTAATGTTTCGGAATTTTTTTACAGAGTAAAATATCGAGCAAGGACATTGAAAGAGGCCTGAGCTATATTTTTCTGAAGTTACAACCTAATACTCAAAAATTTGTCAATAGCAAACAGTGGTAATTCTCCTATTGATGTTAGTAGGTAAAAATTGACAGTTCAACGTCAGGAGGCGCAATGCGCAATATTGCGCCTCCCACTTCCTCCACTTCCTCCGACCTTGGGTTGCGCCTGAATCTTGAAGAAGATGACCACCGCGTTTTCGCCCTTCCTCGTTTTCGCTCGCGAAAGGTTACGAATAGTTTTCGCGCGTTTTTGAATATTTTCCCGCGCTTTTGGACTTTGTCGTTTTTCTAGTCATAGAAGACTAGGAGGTTTTTCACTTTTTGAATGGCAACGTCAAAGTTTTGGTTGTTATGACAACCAGAGTTTTTAGTTTTCGGTTGGCAACACCTGTTGCTATGCTTTAACTTATGCGGTGTTTAACGTTCATGGCGCCATCTATTGAGAGGTTTATTTTTATTTTTTTTATTTCTACGAATTTAATTATTTTTATTTTTACAGAGTGTTGAAGTTGGGAATCGAACACCCAAACTTTGAGTTAGCAAACACGTATGCTAACCACTATGCTATATTTTTCATTACTCTTTCAGTCTTAATGTGAATCTGTACCATGACAACGAATATTACAATTAAATTAATTTTAAAACCATCAGTTAATTTACTCTTTAGTACTAATCATGGCATATCATTAACTGAATTTCAGCTCATAATTGAAACTATCATCATTATTATTATTTTTCATAATAACAAAGTTTTCACTTAAGTAAAGATTTATTTAAATACAACCCATTCGAGATTTTAGATTTATTTCAATGCTTTGTGGACTTGAAATATATTTTAAACTTTGATTTTCTTTTTCATGCATTTCAAACTTTATCCTTTTTATTTTTTCTAACTTGTTAAATTTTCTTAACTAATTTCTTTTTTCTTTGTCAAATTTACAAATAATTTTTCTAACTTGTAAAAATTTCGAAGAAATAATTTTCTTAACTAATTTTTTTTTTTTGACTTTCATACAACAAAATATTTTTTCTTATTTGTTAAATTTTCTAAGAAATAATTAACTTAAATATTCTTTCATACATTTTGAACTTTAACGTTTTTTCCTGTCATTTAGCACTTTGATTTTTTTCACTATTTTAGCGTTTTTCAATTATTTTCAGTCTTTAACTATTTTCTTAGCTTTTTAGTCTTTAACTAATTTCAAGCATTTCAGACTTAGATTATTTTTTCGTGATTTCGATTTTTTTAGTATATTTTAGAGTTTGATCATTTTCTCGCTTGTTTTTACTTTATCGTTTTTTTTTTTCCGATATTTTTAAACTTAGAAATTTTTCACAAGTAGTGACTGGAATCGAACCTTCAAATTTTTCGAAACATTATCATGTCTACAATTTTTGCAATCATGTCAAACTTGCAATCAATTTACTCTTAGTAGTAATTAACACTTATCATTAACAAATTTTTACGGATTTTAAAAAATCAACTTAATTAATTTTTTCCAGTAAGCAAATGTCGCACTCAAGTTACATTTCATCACTGCATATACGTTTCAAGAGTTTCATTGAATTTATCACATTCCATTTAATTAACTCTAATAATTACTTTTTCATTAATACTTAACTTAATCATTTTATCATACATTTATTCCAGTTACAAAATTATGCTTAAAAGTTATTTATTTTTCTTAGCACAAGAGATTTTAACATGTTCCTACTAAAATGCTTTTCACTCTAGTTTGAGTTTACTAAAATAGCAACTCATTTACGATTTAGATTCATTTAATCGTCTTTGATTCTTTTTCATTATTATTATTTTACATTATCACATACGTTATTATTTTTATACATTTATCCATTTAATTTTCCAAAATCTACAATCAATTTACTCTTCGTATTAATTAACACTTATCACTATCAAATATTTTCATGAATTTTAAAAATTATCTTCTTAAATAATTTTTTACTGTAACCAAATTTCCCACTCAAGTTATATTTTATCACTACATATGCTTTTCATGAGTTTCATTTAATTTATCGCATTTCATTTAATTAACTCTAATAATTATTTTTTATCATCGATATTTAAGTTAATCATATTTTCCTTTATTTATTTTTCATGCAAACACTCTTGATGGAATAAAACAAAATTTTCAACTTTCATGAATTAAATCCCCTCTGACTATTTTATTTTACTTTACCATACTTTACTATTTTACTTACTGCGTTTTACTATTTATCATTCATTACAGCTTTTCCAAAATATTACTTTACAACCAACTAATTTCATTAACAGAATTTTCATTACAATTTATAAATTTCACTTTTATTTAATTATTTTTACCTACGCTAAAATAAAACACATCACATAAAAAAGTTAAACATCAATGAAGAACCCGAGAAATGTTAAAATTATAAGTCAAGTATCAAAACTTCATGTCAGCAAATTTTAAAAATAGACTTACCGAAAAATAACTTCTACTGAAATTCATTTCAAAACTTGGAATCAATTTACTCTTAGCATTAATAAACACTTATCATTAAGAAATTTTCATGGATTTTAAAAATCAACTTATTTAATTTTTTCCAGTAAGCAAATTTCGCACTCAAGTTACATTTCATCACTTTATATGCTTTTCAAGAGTTTCATTTAATTTATCAGATTTTATTTAATCAACTCTATTAATTATTTTTGATTAGTATTTAACTTAGTCATTTTATTGCATAGTGTTTTACTTTATTATTATTATTTTTTTTTCATACAAGCACTCTTGTTAGAATAAAACAAAATTTTCAACCTTCATGAATTAGAATCACTTTGGCTATTTCATTTTCCCAATAATATTTTACTTTAACAACTAATTTCTTTAACAAAATCGATATCATTTATTTTAGTCTTTATCCTTTTCGAACGATACATTCAAATGGACAGCTATACGTTAAATTAAGAAACTTAATCTAAATTTTGACAAATTAAGTTATAGCTAAATACTGACTAAAATTAAGTACAAAAGACTAACCTTTTTGGGGTGAAATCCCTCAAGTACCAGCTATCGCGAAGTTATTTAAAAACAGTGAATGAAATTGTAATAAGTGGATTGTTAATTATAACTCAATCTCACAAAATTACAATTACACGCATGTTTTATTTGAAATCACTGCATACGGCTGGCTGCCCATCGTCGATTTGCAGAACGCATGCCGTGATATCGCAAATCAACTCGGCTGTTGAAAAAAACTACCGTAATGCTACAGCACTTCGGATCGTCCACACACACACCGAGGCGAATTGAGAAAATGACTTTATCAATATTGCTATCTACCCCTTTACCGATAACAGATAACAAACCCCACGTGCTAGTATTATTCACCACCTGGCCTACGTCTTTCAAGTGATGTCACTGTTTCTGACCAATTAAAATTAGTTCACGTTTCTCAAATATCAAGCACATAGATCGACAATAGCCTGATGTCAGGTTTTCCAAACAAAATTTTAGATTTTAATTCGTAGTTTCGAATTAATTTCTTTTTCATTTCAAACTTATAAAAAAAATTTCCAGCTTGTAAGAATATTTCTTTCAAAAACAGATTTTTGATTCAAAACAGTATTTTTTCAAACTTGTAATATTTTTCTACTTAGAAAATGAAATCAAAAATTTTTGTTTTCTTTAATCATATAAAATGTTTTTAAGAAATAATTTCTCAAACTTGTAATATTTTTCCACTAATTAAAAAAAATCAATTTTTTTTTTCAATCATATAAAAATAAATTTTTAATCTTACAACAGTAAATTTTTCCGCAAAAATATTTTTTCAAATCAAAATAATAATAATAATAATATTTTTGTAACATATTGTTTTTTTTCCTTTCAATCTTTTTTTTTTTTTCAAAAATTTTCAAACTTACAAAATAAAATTTTTTCAACTGAATCTTCAAACGAAATGATTTAATTAAATTTAAAACTCAATATCACTTTACTCTTAGTATTAATAACCAATAGCACTTAACCATTTACTCTTTGCACTCTAAGTATTAATTAACACACACGCATTACAAATAATAATAATAATGTTTAAGATACTTACAAATCATCCACTCAAGCTTTCAAATATCCATCTAGCATGTTATTGTTCATTCGTGTGAGGGAACTTGTAATAAAACTTTACTTATCAACCGAAATTATAAGCGAAAATATCGCATTTTTTAGCACTTAATATAATCCTACAATTAACAAATTGGTTTTAACTTTGAATTTAAGAAAAATAAAAACTATTACACACTTAGTAACATATCTATCGATGTATATTATTTCATGACAAATCACAAATAGGTGAGGATCTTTTATCGATCATGTGACCAACTAAGTTAAGAAAGAGCGTTCTTATCTCATATGAGAATTTATAAGTCTTTAATATTTCTCTTTAATGTAAGTGTATTGATATGTACGAGTTTGTGTATGTGAATATAACTGTGTATTGTTTTCAAACCATTGTCATGTTTAAGCTTTACGGTTCTAATTTTGACTTTCCACTTAGCATTATTTGAAGTCCTTCGCATGCATTAAACTATAGAAATATTACAAAAATTATATTTTCATTCAGTCTTAATTACAAAACCATACAATAAGATGAAGACAACACCGATAGTATAAAGATTACTTACAATAAAGTGCATATAAAAAATATATGTAAGAGTGATTTCAAAGTATAATCCATCAACCATATTCAACAACTCAATCAAAACACAAGTCTCTTTTAAAATGATAAACACAATTTATTCACACACACAGTAAAAGACAATTAAAAAAACTTTCATCCTTAAGTAAAACTCTTCAAAACTTTCAAGCGTATTTTTAACATCGATTGCATCAAATAAATCAGACACATGACATTTTAAACATGGACTATCAACATTCAAAGTAACGAAGTCACGAGTCAAGTTTTCCCAATTAACATTAAAAAGAGCCCGTTCGAAAAAAGTGTCGAACTTTCGACCCCTTGTTAATGATTCACATTCATGCACTCTCATGTAAAAAATGAATCCATTTTTACAATCCACACATTCTTTTTTAGAAAGGTAGTTTATGTTGCATATGAGCTCATCAAATAGTCACTTACGTAGAGAATCAGCCAGTTTACGAACTTCTTGTGATGTATATGTGCTGATTTTATCACATCGACAATCACAGGGATATTTTTTCTCAATTTCCGAAAGGATGTACTCTTTTAGAGTATAAGTCATAAGTTTGTCTTTGACACTACGTGAGATACAAGGGGACGCGTAGCACAATTTGTCAATCTGGCTTTCCAAAAGTAGAACTCTATCAGGCATCAACTGGAACACTTCTCGTTTCAGTTTGAACAATCTTTGCACACTAACACAGATGTTACCATTCGCACTCGACTCTCCTTTTTTATAACAAAAGCGAAATCACGGTCTTCGATTAATTTTTGATTTATATTTTTACGTAGGCTTGAAATAAGTGATCTCCACACATCTGGTTCTAAGGAAATACCATCCATAGTTGGTCGAAAAATACCATCTTTCCCACACGTATATCTTCTAATATGCACGCGTGTACGTTTCCGAAAAGTATTCACCTAAAGTGAAAATACAATCACCCAAGTGTATCATATCATCAGGCTGTGGAGAAGCCTCAATGTTCATTTTCATGTTCGTTGCATCCCATCTGTTCATCTTCAGGCTTCAAAGTTTCAGAATGATTTTCACCAGCGTTAGTCATTTTTAACTCTCATAGGATTAGGAGTCACAATACTAAAACAACTTCCTGTGAACTTAAAAAATAAATCAAACTAGGTTTTAACACTAGCTGGTGAAGAAAAATCCTAAGTACATAGAATAAAATTTCACGATCTCTTTCAAAGCTCAGAATCACCCTGAAAATGATTCTCCAAACATCCACTATAAACCAATGAATATTCACTTTAACCAATGAGAAGTGTACATAAATCTCTTGCTACTGACGTCATAGAATATCACATGAACTTTTGAGCAGAATTGTGTTGTTTTACACAGTATTCAGATTTTTAGAAAATGCCAACACTTTGACTTCCAAATTCATCCTGACCTACTACGAGTAATTTTAAGATGGTAGCAGGTTTTTACATCACACCGAATGTCGATGACGGTTTCGCATCTCATGCAAATTGACATGATCAATTACACGTGATTGATCATGTCATGCGTGAGATGCGAAACCGTCATCGGCATTCGATGTGATGTGAAAACCTGCTACCATCTTAAAATTACTCGTAGTAGGTCAGGATGAATTTGGAAGTCAAAGTGTTGGCATTTTCTAAAAATCTGAATACTGTGTAAAACAACACAATTCTGCTCAAAAGTTCATGTGATATTCTATGACGTCAGTAGCAAGAGATTTATGTACACTTCTCATTGGTTAAAGTGAATATTCATTGGTTTATAGTGGATGTTTGGAGAATCATTTTCAGGGTGATTCTGAGCTTTGAAAGAGATCGTGAAATTTTATTCTATGTACTTAGGATTTTTCTTCACCAGCTAGTGTTAAAACCTAGTTTGATTTATTTTTTAAGTTCACAGGAAGTTGTTTTAGTATTGTGACTCCTAATCCTATGAGAGTTAAGAATGACTAACGCTGGTGAAAATCATTCTGAAACTTTGAAGCCTGAAGATGAACAGACGGGATGCAACGAACATGAAAATGAACATTGAGGCTTCTCCACAGCCTGATGATATGATACACTTGGGTGATTGTATTTTCACTTTAGGTGAATACTTTTCGGAAACGTACACGCGTGCATATTAGAAGATATACGTGTGGGAAAGATGGTATTTTTCGACCAACTATGGATTGTATTTCCTTAGAACCAGATGTGTGGAGATCACTTATTTCAAGCCTACGTAAAAATATAAATCAAAAATTAATCGAAGACCGTGATTTCGCTTTTGTTATAAAAAAGGAGAGTCGAGTGCGAATGGTAACATCTGTGTTAGTGTGCAAAGATTGTTCAAACTGAAACGAGAAGTGTTCCAGTTGATGCCTGATAGAGTTCTACTTTTGGAAAGCCAGATTGACAAATTGTGCTACGCGTCCCCTTGTATCTCACGTAGTGTCAAAGACAAACTTATGACTTATACTCTAAAAGAGTACATCCTTTCGGAAATTGAGAAAAAATATCCCTGTGATTGTCGATGTGATAAAATCAGCACATATACATCACAAGAAGTTCGTAAACTGGCTGATTCTCTACGTAAGTGACTATTTGATGAGCTCATATGCAACATAAACTACCTTTCTAAAAAAGAATGTGTGGATTGTAAAAATGGATTCATTTTTTACATGAGAGTGCATGAATGTGAATCATTAACAAGGGGTCGAAAGTTCGACACTTTTTTCGAACGGGCTCTTTTTAATGTTAATTGGGAAAACTTGACTCGTGACTTCGTTACTTTGAATGTTGATAGTCCATGTTTAAAATGTCATGTGTCTGATTTATTTGATGCAATCGATGTTAAAAATACGCTTGAAAGTTTTGAAGAGTTTTACTTAAGGATGAAAGTTTTTTTAATTGTCTTTTACTGTGTGTGTGAATAAATTGTGTTTATCATTTTAAAAGAGACTTGTGTTTTGATTGAGTTGTTGAATATGGTTGATGGATTATACTTTGAAATCACTCTTACATATATTTTTTATATGCACTTTATTGTAAGTAATCTTTATACTATCGGTGTTGTCTTCATCTTATTGTATGGTTTTGTAATTAAGACTGAATGAAAATATAATTTTTGTAATATTTCTATAGTTTAATGCATGCGAAGGACTTCAAATAATGCTAAGTGGAAAGTCAAAATTAGAACCGTAAAGCTTAAACATGACAATGGTTTGAAAACAATACACAGTTATATTCACATACACAAACTCGTACGTATCAATACACTTACATTAAAGAGAAATATTAAAGACTTATAAATTCTCATATGAGATAAGAACGCTCTTTCTTAACTTAGTTGGTCACATGATCGATAAAAGATCCTCACCTATTTGTGATTTGTCATGAAATAATATACATCGATAGATATGTTACTAAGTGTGTAATAGTTTTTATTTTTCTTAAATTCAAAGTTAAAACCAATTTGTTAATTGTAGGATTATATTAAGTGCTAAAAAATGCGATATTTTCGCTTATAATTTCGGTTGATAAGTAAAGTTTTATTACAAGTTCCCTCACACGAATGAACAATAACATGCTAGATGGATATTTGAAAGCTTGAGTGGATGATTTGTAAGTATCTTAAACATTATTATTATTATTTGTAATGCGTGTGTGTTAATTAATACTTAGAGTGCAAAGAGTAAATGGTTAAGTGCTATTGGTTATTAATACTAAGAGTAAAGTGATATTGAGTTTTAAATTTAATTAAATCATTTCGTTTGAAGATTCAGTTGAAAAAATTTTATTTTGTAAGTTTGAAAATTTTTGAAAAAAAAAAAAAAAGATTGAAAGGAAAAAAAACAATATGTTACAAAAATATTATTATTATTATTATTTTGATTTGAAAAAATATTTTTGCGGAAAAATTTACTGTTGTAAGATTAAAAATTTATTTTTATATGATTGAAAAAAAAAATTGATTTTTTTTAATTAGTGGAAAAATATTACAAGTTTGAGAAATTATTTCTTAAAAACATTTTATATGATTAAAGAAAACAAAAATTTTTGATTTCATTTTCTAAGTAGAAAAATATTACAAGTTTGAAAAAATACTGTTTTGAATCAAAAATCTGTTTTTGAAAGAAATATTCTTACAAGCTGGAAATTTTTTTTATAAGTTTGAAATGAAAAAGAAATTAATTCGAAACTACGAATTAAAATCTAAAATTTTGTTTGGAAAACCTGACATCAGGCTATTGTCGATCTATGTGCTTGATATTTGAGAAACGTGAACTAATTTTAATTGGTCAGAAACAGTGACATCACTTGAAAGACGTAGGCCAGGTGGTGAATAATACTAGCACGTGGGGTTTGTTATCTGTTATCGGTAAAGGGGTAGATAGCAATATTGATAAAGTCATTTTCTCAATTCGCCTCGGTGTGTGTGTGGACGATCCGAAGTGCTGTAGCATTACGGTAGTTTTTTTCAACAGCCGAGTTGATTTGCGATATCACGGCATGCGTTCTGCAAATCGACGATGGGCAGCCAGCCGTATGCAGTGATTTCAAATAAAACATGCGTGTAATTGTAATTTTGTGAGATTGAGTTATAATTAACAATCCACTTATTACAATTTCATTCACTGTTTTTAAATAACTTCGCGATAGCTGGTACTTGAGGGATTTCACCCCAAAAAGGTTAGTCTTTTGTACTTAATTTTAGTCAGTATTTAGCTATAACTTAATTTGTCAAAATTTAGATTAAGTTTCTTAATTTAACGTATAGCTGTCCATTTGAATGTATCGTTCGAAAAGGATAAAGACTAAAATAAATGATATCGATTTTGTTAAAGAAATTAGTTGTTAAAGTAAAATATTATTGGGAAAATGAAATAGCCAAAGTGATTCTAATTCATGAAGGTTGAAAATTTTGTTTTATTCTAACAAGAGTGCTTGTATGAAAAAAAAAAAATAATAATAAAGTAAAACACTATGCAATAAAATGACTAAGTTAAATACTAATCAAAAATAATTAATAGAGTTGATTAAATAAAATGTGATAAATTAAATGAAACTCTTGAAAAGCATATAAAGTGATGAAATGTAACTTGAGTGCGAAATTTGCTTACTGGAAAAAATTAAATAAGTTGATTTTTAAAATCCATGAAAATTTCTTAATGATAAGTGTTTATTAATGCTAAGAGTAAATTGATTCCAAGTTTTGAAATGAATTTCAGTAGAAGTTATTTTTCGGTAAGTCTATTTTTAAAATTTGCTGACATGAAGTTTTGATACTTGACTTATAATTTTAACATTTCTCGGGTTCTTCATTGATGTTTAACTTTTTTATGTGATGTGTTTTATTTTAGCGTAGGTAAAAATAATTAAATAAAAGTGAAATTTATAAATTGTAATGAAAATTCTGTTAATGAAATTAGTTGGTTGTAAAGTAATATTTTGGAAAAGCTGTAATGAATGATAAATAGTAAAACGCAGTAAGTAAAATAGTAAAGTATGGTAAAGTAAAATAAAATAGTCAGAGGGGATTTAATTCATGAAAGTTGAAAATTTTGTTTTATTCCATCAAGAGTGTTTGCATGAAAAATAAATAAAGGAAAATATGATTAACTTAAATATCGATGATAAAAAATAATTATTAGAGTTAATTAAATGAAATGCGATAAATTAAATGAAACTCATGAAAAGCATATGTAGTGATAAAATATAACTTGAGTGGGAAATTTGGTTACAGTAAAAAATTATTTAAGAAGATAATTTTTAAAATTCATGAAAATATTTGATAGTGATAAGTGTTAATTAATACGAAGAGTAAATTGATTGTAGATTTTGGAAAATTAAATGGATAAATGTATAAAAATAATAACGTATGTGATAATGTAAAATAATAATAATGAAAAAGAATCAAAGACGATTAAATGAATCTAAATCGTAAATGAGTTGCTATTTTAGTAAACTCAAACTAGAGTGAAAAGCATTTTAGTAGGAACATGTTAAAATCTCTTGTGCTAAGAAAAATAAATAACTTTTAAGCATAATTTTGTAACTGGAATAAATGTATGATAAAATGATTAAGTTAAGTATTAATGAAAAAGTAATTATTAGAGTTAATTAAATGGAATGTGATAAATTCAATGAAACTCTTGAAACGTATATGCAGTGATGAAATGTAACTTGAGTGCGAAATTTGCTTACTGGAAAAAATTAATTAAGTTGATTTTTTAAAATCCGTAAAAATTTGTTAATGATAAGTGTTAATTACTACTAAGAGTAAATTGATTGCAAGTTTGACATGATTGCAAAAATTGTAGACATGATAATGTTTCGAAAAATTTGAAGGTTCGATTCCAGTCACTACTTGTGAAAAATTTCTAAGTTTAAAAATATCGGAAAAAAAAAAAAAACGATAAAGTAAAAACAAGCGAGAAAATGATCAAACTCTAAAATATACTAAAAAAATCGAAATCACGAAAAAATAATCTAAGTCTGAAATGCTTGAAATTAGTTAAAGACTAAAAAGCTAAGAAAATAGTTAAAGACTGAAAATAATTGAAAAACGCTAAAATAGTGAAAAAAATCAAAGTGCTAAATGACAGGAAAAAACGTTAAAGTTCAAAATGTATGAAAGAATATTTAAGTTAATTATTTCTTAGAAAATTTAACAAATAAGAAAAAATATTTTGTTGTATGAAAGTCAAAAAAAAAAAAATAGTTAAGAAAATTATTTCTTCGAAATTTTTACAAGTTAGAAAAATTATTTGTAAATTTGACAAAGAAAAAAGAAATTAGTTAAGAAAATTTAACAAGTTAGAAAAAATAAAAAGGATAAAGTTTGAAATGCATGAAAAAGAAAATCAAAGTTTAAAATATATTTCAAGTCCACAAAGCATTGAAATAAATCTAAAATCTCGAATGGGTTGTATTTAAATAAATCTTTACTTAAGTGAAAACTTTGTTATTATGAAAAATAATAATAATGATGATAGTTTCAATTATGAGCTGAAATTCAGTTAATGATATGCCATGATTAGTACTAAAGAGTAAATTAACTGATGGTTTTAAAATTAATTTAATTGTAATATTCGTTGTCATGGTACAGATTCACATTAAGACTGAAAGAGTAATGAAAAATATAGCATAGTGGTTAGCATACGTTTTTGCTAACTCAAAGTTTGGGTGTTCGATTCCCAACTTCAACACTCTGTAAAAATAAAAATAATTAAATTCGTAGAAATAAAAAAAATAAAAATAAACCTCTCAATAGATGGCGCCATGAACGTTAAACACCGCATAAGTTAAAGCATAGCAACAGGTGTTGCCAACCGAAAACTAAAAACTCTGGTTGTCATAACAACCAAAACTTTGACGTTGCCATTCAAAAAGTGAAAAACCTCCTAGTCTTCTATGACTAGAAAAACGACAAAGTCCAAAAGCGCGGGAAAATATTCAAAAACGCGCGAAAACTATTCGTAACCTTTCGCGAGCGAAAACGAGGAAGGGCGAAAACGCGGTGGTCATCTTCTTCAAGATTCAGGCGCAACCCAAGGTCGGAGGAAGTGGAGGAAGTGGGAGGCGCAATATTGCGCATTGCGCCTCCTGACGTTGAACTGTCAATTTTTACCTACTGATGTTATAAAACTGACTGGTACTACATGCAAACCTCATCTAGAAACCAGATTACTTCAGTTTTATTTGTATTTAGTTCTTTGATTCAACGTGTTCCAATAAGAATATGTTCAAAACGAAGTTATGTGTAGCAATGTTATATTTTGTTTGCGAAATTATCTTTACTTTTATTTTTATTTAATAAACAGTTTCAGCAATAGCTTCAGTTTCAAAATTCGATTGTAGTCTTGTACTGACCACATATGGTGGTTTGATAGAGAAGAGGGAGGGCGAACATCAGTGCTCAAAGAGGGCCCGCAGAGCCCGAAAGCAGGGTTGTCCACCTGGAGGGGGGGGGGGGTCATGGCGCAGCCATCGAAATATTTAGGGGGGTTGAAGGTATTTTTCTCATTTTAGATGAGATGTCTCCGTGATATTTAAGAGGGGTGCGCCCTTGCCCTTAAGGGGGGGGGCACGCCTGCTGAA